>NW_028164150.1:45000-61654 GCF_964263955.1 Coregonus lavaretus
CGGGCCATTTAGGTAAACAATTGTTCCTGTGAAGCTCTTTAAACATGGTGCCCATTTTAAAGTTAGGCCTTGTAAATTAAGGTAATGTAAGCCACACTTTTAATAGGGTTGCAGTACACTGTGTGTGTGTGTGTGTGTGTGTGTGTGTGTGTGTGTGTGTGTGTGTGTGTGTGTGTGTGTGTGTTTGTAGCCCAAGTGAGTGAGTGTGTGTGTGGACGAGCTAACTCCTATTGAGCACCTTGAAAATGGCTATAAAACATAAATCCATGATTATTTTATTACCATCACACATCATCATCAGCTGAATAGCTGAAAGCAGTATAATGGCCAAGAAGAAAAGCCTGTATAGCTTTAATTCTGCTGTGCCACTATGCTTCATCCTTTCCTGTAATACAATGGTCCGATTTAGTGTGTGTGTGTGTGTGTGTGTGTGTGTGCTTCCCTGCAGCGGTCAGGAGAAGATTTATGACATAATCTCGGAGACGATAGCCAATGACTTCCCGCTATGGTTCAGTAAAGTGATGAGTTATGTCACCAGCCCTGTCGTAGCGCTGCCCGCTCTGCTGCTGCTGTTGTGAGTACACATACACATGCAGACTCACACACAGGAATGCAGACTCTCTCACACACACCCACAGACTCAGACACACAGACTCACACACACAGACTCACACACACAGACTCACACACACAGACTCACACACACAGACTCACACACACAGACTCACACACACACATTATGTCTGTAGCCTGACTTGCTTGATGCATTCGGATTGGTCAAGTTGTGTCACTCTTAGGTAACTCTACCTGTGCCTTTCAGCATGTTGATCAGACATTGTGTCAGTCCTCTTGGGGTAACTCTCTCTGTGTCTTTCAGCATGTTGATATACTACCTTCAGGCCATCGCCAGATCCCTCAAATTCACCAACAACCAGCTGAGGATGCAGCTTCAGACTGTGAGTTCTAGACGCTATTGTTAAAGTTCTCGGATTCAGTCACCATTATACATTAAATAAACTTAGAGTGCGTTCCAAATGGCACCCTATCCCCAATACAGTTTACAACTTTTGTCTCTGGTTAAAAGTAGTGGACTACATAGGGAATATGGTGCCATTTGGGATGCATGCTTAGTCTCATGACTGTGTGCTGAACAGAAATGTCTTTGTCAGGAGAGAACAGAAGACAAGAAGAAGGTATTCCAGCTGGCTTCAGGTAAAACTCATCATTTTACTTTGTAGTTGGTTGGTTCTATGTATTCTATATCTACAGTTGAAGTCGGAAGTTTACATACACTTAGGTTGGAGTCATTAAAACTCATTTTTCAACCACTCCACAAATGTCTTGTTAACAAACTATAGTTTTGGCAAGTCGGTTAGGACATCTACTTTGTGCATGACACAAGTCATTTTTCCAACAATTGTTTACAGACAGATTATTTCACTTATAATTCACTGTATCACAATTCCAGTGAGTCAGAAGTTTACATACACTAAGTTGACTGTGCCTTTAAACAGCTTGGAAAATTCCAGAAAATGATGGCTTTAAAAGCTTCTGTACCTGTAGATGTATTTCAAGGCCTACCTTCAAACTCAGTGCCTCTTTGCATGACATCATGGGAAAATCAAAAGAAATCAGCCAAGACCTCAGAATATTTTTTGTAGACCTCCACAAGCCTGGTTCATCCTTGGGAGCAATTTCCAAACGCCTGAAGGTACCACGTTCATCTGTACAAACAATAGTACGTAAGTATAAACACCATGGGACCACGCAGCCATCATACCGCTCAGGAAGGAGACACGTTCTATCTCCTAGAGATGAACGTACTTTGGTGCGAAAAGTGCAAATCAATCCCAGAACAAAAGCAAAGGACCTTGTGAAGATGCTGGAGGAAACAGGTACAAAAGTATCTATATCCACAGTAAAACGAGTCCTATATCGACATAACCTGAAAGGCCGCTCAGCAAGGAAGAAGCCACTGCTCCAAAACAGCCATAAAAAAGTCAGACTACGGTTTGCAACTGCACATGGGGACAAAGATCATACTTTTTTGAGAAATGTCCTCTGGTCTGATGAAACAAAAATAGAACTGTTTGGCCATAATGACCATTTTTATGTTTGGAGGAAAAAGGGGGCTGCTTGCAAGCCGAAGAACACCATCCCAACTGTGAAGAACAGGGGTGGCAGCATCATGCTGTGGGGGTGCTTTGCTGCAGGAGGGACTGGTGCACTTCACAAAATAGATGGCATCATGAGGAAGGAAAAATATGTGGATATATTGAAGCAACATCTCTAGACATCAGTCAGGAAGTTAAAGCTTGGTCGCAAATGGGTCTTCCAAATGGACAATGACCCCAAGCATACTTCCAAAGTTGTGGCAAAATGGCTTAAGGACAACAAAGTCAAGGTATTGGAGTGGCCATCACAAAGCCCTGACCTCAATCCTATAGAAAATCTGTGGGCAGAACTGAAAAAGCGAGGCCTACAAACCTGACTCAGTTACACCAGCTCTGTCAGGAGGAATGGGCCAAAATTCACCCAACTTACTGTGGGAAGCTTGTGGAAGGCTATCTGAAACGTTTGACCCAAGTTAAACAATTTAAAGGCAATGCTACCAAATACTAATTGAGTGTATTTAAACTTCTGACCCACTGGGAATGTGATGAAACAAATACTGTACAAGCTGAAATAAATAATTATCTCTACTATTATTCTGACATTTCACATTCTTGAAATAAAGTGGTGATCCTAACTGACCTAAGACAGGGAATTTCTACTAGGATTAAATGTCAGGAATTGTGAAAAACTGAGTTTAAACGTATTTGGCTAAGGTGTATGTAAACTTCCGACTTCAACTGTACATCTCCCCTAACCTCTTACCTCTTACCTCTGACCTTTAACCCTTCACCTCACTTGACTATTAACCTTTGACCAATAAAGTTTTGAACTTTTGAACACTTAAGCTATAATCCCTGACCTGTAACAGCTGACCTTTGACCCCCACCCACAGCGAGGCTACAGGCCACGGAGGTCCCTGGCGGGGACAGGAAGCCTGACCAGCAGGACAGTGACATCACCAGCCGCGAGTCGTCCATTCGCACGCCGTCACCCCGACGCAACGGCAGCGTCACAAACTTCCAGTCGCCTGATCGACACGGCAACGGCATCCGCACCATCACCCAGTCGGCATCGAGGGCCGAGATCGCTAGGGCGACAGCTGCTGCTGGGGCGTCTAGAAGTCCAACAGTGTCCATACTGCACAAGCAAAGGCCGGAGCACATCCCTAACAGGTGTGTCACACACACACACATATGATGTGTTATTCTGTCTGGTCAGTCATGGGCTTTAATACAGTCCTCTACAGGTGTGTCTACAGGAGGATTAAGGGTTGGCGTCCATGTTGTTAGTCCTAAATAAACCTCTGAAGGGGGACTCCAGCATCTAGCCCAAAGTTTAAACTTAGTCTCCCATAAACATCAATGCATGACTAAGTGGGATTCCACCTCAATGCTTTCACTCATCAAGTCAGATTAGTGGTCATGAAAGGAAAAGTGTAGTTTTCTACAACAGTAGCTAATAAGCAGTGGGTATTTAAATCCTACTAAAGTCCCTTTTGGCATACTATGGCCTGGAGTACTGTCACTACTAAAGGAATCAACGATACACAGCATCAGTAGTATTTGTTACCGTAATGATGCAAGTTGAAGTGGTCTCTTATTACGACCACATAGTAACATTTACCATCTGTATTTCCCTCTGTCACCACAGACACCCTGCCTACCTGGGAGGCCCTAGCGGTACCTGCAGGTCCAAGTCCTACCACCATGTGGCCTACAACCCCCCGACACGCTACTCCTCAGAGAACATCCACTCCGACCCCCTCTACAGGAAGACCATCAGGCCCATGCACCCCACAGAGACAGCTGGGATAGTGACCGCCCAGAGCTACGTGGGCCGTCGCCCCCACACCACGCGCTACGTCATCGTCAACGAGCACGAAGCTAGGAAAAAGCTGCTTCGATCCGCCACGCGCGTCCCTCGCCACTTCCGAGCGGAGGACCCGGTGGGTGAGATCGTGGAGCTGATCCCGCGGAATATCAAGCGGTATACTCCAAGGGCTCCGCATCTGCATGGGCACCCGCATAGGTCGAATCCGCCGCAGTCGCACCTGAGTGAGGAAGAGGAGGAGGAAGAGGGAGGGGGGAAGAGGGAGTCTAGGAGGGGGTTGTTCGGGCAGACGCACCGGCCCCGCTCGCTCTCCGACCTCCACCAGCCGGCGCGCTTCTACATCGGAGAGCGCCTGGAGAGCAAGTTGTCTATGGCACCGAAAGACAGCCACACCGCTAGGGGGCGCTACGGCGGTGAAGCCCAAGAAGGGGACTGGGAGGATATGGAGACGCGCTTGCACTCCCTCTCCCAGACCAGCATCAGAGGAGCCGAGCTTCCACCACCAGTCAGGCACACACAGTCCCCGGCCAGACACTCCCACTCCCCGGGCAGACTCGCACACTCTTCCCCGCAGGGCCCTGGAAGACGCCTGGAGCTCCAGGTCAAGCCCAAGACGTCCAGGTCGAAGATGGAGCCTTCCCTGACTGAGTCGGACTCGGCCTCTCTGGCCTCCAGTAGCGACCAGCAAAACAGCAGCACAGACCAGTACATCCAGGTAATTCACAACAAGGAGAAGTACCTCAAGTCTGAGGCCAGGCAAGGCAAGCTGGCTAAGAAGAAGTCCAAAGCCAGTATAGACACCAACGTGTCTGGGTCTAAAGAACTGGTCTTCTCCAATGTGTAGTTTGTGTATTGGTATTGTGAATCTATCTATGTTTATTTAACCTTTATTAATCCATGTAAGTTATTGAAAGCAAATTATATTTTACAATAACGACCTGTAGAGTTAATTACTTTGCAATGGGTTACATTAAGTCGTATTGTAAACCACAGAAAAAGTGAATAGCCCATTCATGGCTAATGCTATACTTTGTTTGTATGTGTTAACAAAAAGCTCTATGTGCATAACATGCATAATATATTATATGCTCACATTGTCATGGATACTGTATTTGCTCTCAATAAAATAAATATAATGGTCAATGGTCCATAATAGTGTACCTAAGCATCAGATCGTTTTGTTCTACACTAAGGTTATTGGTATGGCACTTGATGTTTGTTTTAGGGTTATCACAAACAGGTGTTGTTATATTGGCTATTGTGTGTACATTACATTGTACCAAGCAAACATGGCCTTCAACTCAATAAAACGATGATACTGTGGTAAAGTATGATGTGCAACATGTATAACACCTTAGGATATGTATAAAGTACATTTAGAAAAGGAATACCATGTCGATGATAACTTGGCCTGAGTCTGCACTGTTGGTGGAGAAAAAAATACTTGACAGATGAACAGATGTGTTTCGATAACTGATTGTCGTTGCAATAAGAACATTGAAAGTATCAATTGTTCTCACCCTTCCATCTCACCCTAACTATCCATTTCAAACTACAATTCCCAGCATTCACTTCAACACAGTTCCAAGCTTCCAACCAATCAGAAAACATACTTTTTCACATTAATTTTTTCATCAGTTGATGGGAAAACGGCCAGCTAGCCTGCTGGCTAAATAAGCTGCATATTTACTACACATTCGTATTAGATGTT
Organism: Coregonus lavaretus; assembly: GCF_964263955.1. Lineage (NCBI taxonomy): Eukaryota > Metazoa > Chordata > Actinopteri > Salmoniformes > Salmonidae > Coregonus > Coregonus lavaretus. The sequence goes on from NW_028164150.1 coordinate 50,657, forward strand.
TATGACAATCAATATTTATTTTTAAGCAGATCTGTTGATGGTTGCCAGATGTGGCTATTTTACTGACTTCAGGAACCTCGCGGCTAACGATAATGCAAGTCTTTCATTCAATCTTTTCATTAGCTAACGTTAGCTAGCTAACGTTACTGTAAATGGTCTTATATTGGCGTGTGTGGCTATCTGTTACTAAACGTAACTATCTCATATTCATAGCTCATATTCTACGCTTCATAATCTACGCTAACTAGTTATCTTGTGTGTCAGTCTACATCCATCCATTTGGAATCACGGCTAATGTTAGCTAGGGAACTAGTCGGTTAGCCTGACAGCTGGCTAGCTAGTTGAACAGGTTGCAAGACCTCCATCTTCACATCTGCCTGGCGGACTCAACAAGCATGGATTACCAGCACAGAGCGAATGCAGTTGGGGATTGTCTTTTGAGTTACACAAAGGACGAGTCTGGGTGGAAAGTCTGCAAGAAATCGGTGCGTAATGTTCTAGGTAGCAATATTAATATTTGATCATCACAGGTGACGTGCCTTTCCGTGCACCGTGTTAACAGCTCCATTTTGCTGTGTCATTGTAAATAACATAGCTAGGTAAATGCAGTGGGTGACAACAGCAACCAATGTTTTGTTTATGACAAATGGATGCGTCTGTCCATTTTTAGAATGACGTCATCGTGTCCTGGCGGCCTTCGACTGAGTTCCCTGGAAATGTGTAAGTATAAGTTATTCTCCTTAGCAAGGCTAAATCATTCATTTCTACATTTTTGTATAGGATTGGAAGCAAGTTTTCATAATCTTATCTCCGGAGAGTCTTTAATGTTACTGCTTAACAGGGGTACCTAGTTCCTGTCAAGGCTTTCTCCAACAGAACTGACAGCATCAGTTATTGATAAACTGTTGGACTGATCAATTGTTACTAAGTTCATCTTCAGCTGTGTATCATAATAGTCTAATGAGGCCTACTTTCCCTCTCCTCAACCTGTTTCCTTCAGCTGCATTGATGTGAAAAAACGGAGAAACAAATATCCACCAGCTTGCTTTTACCATTCCTGTTTTCAGTTCAGTGCAGATGAAGGCGAGAACATGGAGATGGAGTTAATTAAGATACACCCCAGGATTGGTGCTATAACACCCAGGGCTGGCTTCCCAGACACAGATTTAGCCTAGTCCTGGACTAAAAAGCATTCTTAATGGAGAATCTCCATTGACAGTACTTTTTAGTTGAGGACTGGGCTTAATCGGTCTCTGGGAAACCGGAAACCACCCCCCAAGTAGACCTATCTCTACATGTGTTATGTTTGACAGGTATTAGGGTTAGTGGTGTTCTGTCTGTCTCTACATGTGTTGTGTCTGACAGGTACAGTGCATTCAGAAAGTATTTAGACCCCTTCACTTTTTCCACATTTTGTTACGTTACAGCCTTATTCTAAAATGGATTAAATTGTTGTTTTTTTCCATCAATCTACACACAATACCCAATAATGACAAAACAAAAACATGATTTTATAAATTATTGCAAATGTATTCAAAATAAATAAAAATATCACATTTACATAAGTATTCAGACCCTTTACTCAGTACTTTGTTGAAGCACCTTTGGCAGCGTTTACAGCCTCAAGTCTTCTTTGGTATGATGCTACAAGCTTGGCACACCTGTATTTGGGGAGTTTCTCCCATTCTTCTCTGCAGATCCTCTCAAGCTCTGTCAGGTTGGATGGGGAGCGTCGCTGCACAGCTATTTTCAGGTCTCTCCAGAGATGTTAGATCGGGTTCAAGTCTGGGCTCTGGCTGGGCTACTCAAGGACATCAGAGACTTGTCTCGAAGCCACTCCTGCATTGTCTTAGATGTGTGCTTAGGGTCATTGTCCTGTTGGAAGGTGAACCTTCGCCCCAGTCTGAGGTCCTGAGTGCTCTGGACCAGGTTTTCATCAAGGATCTCTCTATACTTTGCTCCGTTAATCTTTTCCTCGATCCTGACTAGTCTACTAGTCCCTGCCGCTGAAAAAGATCCCCACAGCATGATGCTGCCACCACCATGCTTCACCATAGGGATGATATTGGCCAGGTGATGAGCTGTGCCTGGTTTCCTCCAGATGTGACGCTTGGCATTCAGGCCAATGAGTTCAATCTTGGTTTCATCAGACCAGAGAATCTTGTTTCTCATGGTCTGAGAGTCCTTTAAGTGCCTTTTTGCAAAGTCCAAGTGGGCTTTCATGTGCCTTTTTACTGAGGAGTGGCTTAAGTCTGGCCACTCTACCATAAAGGCCTGATTGGTGGTGCTGCAGAGATGGTTGTCCTTCTGGAAGGTTCTCCCATCTTCACAGAAGAACTCTGGAGCTCTATCAGAGTGGCCATCGGGTTCTTGGTCACCTCCCTGACCAAGGCCCTTCCCCCCCGATTGCTCAGTTTGGCTGGGCAGCCAGCTCTAGGAAGAGTCTTGGTGGTTCCAAACTTCATCCATTTAAGAATGATGGGGGCCACTGTGTTCTTGGGGACCTTCAATGCTGCAGAAATGTTTTGGTACCCTTCCCCAGATCTGTGCCTCGACACAATCCTGTCTCGGAGCTCTACGAACAATTCCTTTGACCTCATGGCTTGGTTTTTGCTCTGACATGAACTGTCAACTTATACAGACAGGTGTGTGCCTTTCCAAATCATGTCCAATCAATTTAATGTACCACAGGTGGACTCCAATCAAGTTGTAGAACATCTCAAGGATGATCAATGGAAACGGGATGCACCTGAGCTCAATTTTGAGTCTCATAGCAAATGGTCTGAATACTTATGTAAATAAGGTATTTCTGTTTTTTATTTTTAATACATTTGCAAAAAAATCTAAAAGCCTGTTTTTGCTTTGTCATTATGGGGTATTGTGTGTAGATTGATGAGGACATTTTTTTTTTTTTATCCATTTTAGAATAAAGCTGTAACAGAATGAAGAAAAAGTGAAGAGGTCTGAATACTTTCCGAAGAGTTAGAGTTAGTGGTGTTCTGTCTATCTCTACATGTATTGTGTCTGACAGGTATAAGGGGGAGTCGGTGGTGAAGGGAAGTCCAGAGAAGGTATGGGAGTGTCTGAAGCCAGTGCCCAACGGACTGCGGGTGAAATGGGACAACAATGTCAAGAAGTTTGAGCTCGTAGAGCAAGTCACCGAGGTAGGCTAAGTTTCAAACTTGTGAAAGTATTCACCCCCCTTGGCATTTTTCCTATTTTGTTGCCTTACAACCTGCAATTAAAATTGATTTTTTTTTTTTTGGGGGGGGGGGGGGGGGGGGGGTTGTATCATTTGATTTACACAACATGCCTACCACTTTGAAAGATGCAATCTTTTTTTTTTTTTTTTTTGTGAAACAAGAAATAAGACAAAAAAACAGAACTTGAGCGTGCATAACTATTCACCCCCCCAAAGTCAATACTTTGTAGAGCCACCTTTTGCAGCAATTACAGCTGCAAGTCTCTTGGGGTATGTCTCTATAAGCTTGGCACATCTAGCCACTGGGATTTTTGCCCATTCTTCAAGGCAAAACTGCTCCAGCTCCTTTAAGTTGGATGGGTTCCGCTGGTGTACAGCAATCTTTAAGTCATACCACATATTCTCAATTGGATTGAGGTCTGGGCTTTGACTAGGCCATTCCAAGATATTTAAATGTTTCTTCTTAAACCACTCGAGTGTTGCTTTAGCTGTCCTGATGAAAGGTGAACCTCTGTCCCAGTCTCAAATCTCTGGAAGACTGAAACAGGTTTCCCTCAAGAACTTCCCTGTATTTAGCGCCATCCATCATTCCTTTAATTCTGACCAGTTTCCCAGTCCCTGCCGATGAAAAACATCCCCACAGCAGGATGGTGTTCTCGGGGTGATGAGAGGTGTTGGGTTTGCGCCAGACACAGCGTTTTCCTTGATGGCCAAAAAGCTAAATTTTAGTCTCATCTGACCAGAGTACCTTCTTCCATATGTTTGGGGAGTCTCCCACATGCCTTTTGGCGAACACCAAACGTGTTTGCTTATTTTTTTCTTTAAGCAATGGCTTTTTTCTGGCCACTTTTCTGTAAAGCCCAGCTCTGTGGAGTGTACGGCTTAAAGTGGTCCTATGGACAGATACTCCAATCTCCGCTGTGGAGCTTTGCAGCTCCTTCAGGGTTATCTTTGGTCTCTTTGCTGCCTCTCTGATTAATGCCCTCCTTGCCTGGTCCGTGAGTTTTGGTGGGCGGCCCTCTCTTGGCAGGTTTGTTGTGGTGCCATATTATTTCCATTTTTTTTATAATGGATTTAATGGTGCTCCGTGGGATGTTGAACGTTTCTGATATTTTTTATAACCCAAACCTGATCTGTACTTCTCCACAACCTTGTCCCTGACCTGTTTGGAGAGCTCCTTGGTCTTCATGGTGCCGCTTGCTTGGTGGTGGTGCCCCTTGCTTAGTGGTGTCCCTTGCTTAGTGGTGTTGTAGACTCTGGGGCCTTTCAGGTGTATATATACTGAGATCATGTGACAGATCATGTGACACTTAGATTGCACACAGGTGGACTTTATTTAACTAATTATGTGACTTCTGAAGGTAATTGGTTGCACCAGATCTTATTTAGGACCTTCCTAGCAAAGGGGGTGAATACATAAGTTATTTTTTTCATTTCACTTCACCAATTTGGAGTATTTTGTGGATGTCCATTACATGAAATCCAAATAAAAATCCATTTAAATTACAGGTTGTAATGCAACAAAATTGGGAAAACGCCACGAGGGATGAATACTTTTTCAAGGCACTGTATACTCACAGTCAGTCACAATTCAGTTGTGTTTTCCCCATCAGCATCTATGTTCTGAGTTTGCTTTAGAGAGTTGTCACTGATCATTTGATTCATTTGTTTCTCGATTGATTCTTAGTTATCATTCCTCACTCACTCACAAACAAATCACAACTGAATAGCTGCTTTGTCATCCATTCTTGCTGTATAGTTCTGTCTACTCCTGTACTGCCCCAACTTTGTTGATAATGCTCAGGGGGTTTTGGAAGTGAGTTTTACCTGACCTCTATCGGACTTCCTGGTTACGTGAAGGTTAAATAAGTTACCCAAGCAACCAAAGTGTGTCATCCAGTTTGTTCATGGTTTTGATTCCTGTTTCCTAAAGGGCACCTGCCAGCGACCGTCACACCCACAGCCCCAACGCAGCACTCCTATCCTTTGTTCTCTATTCCATTAGTCACGTTCATGTTTATTTGCTTTGGGACGAACACAAGTACAGGGACATGATCAGTAGGAAAACGTAGATAAATTATCATGGATAGAACTGATGCGATACCTTATTCTGCAGGTCGGAGGGGTACTTTTGTCGTGTCCTGTTGAACGAGGCCCAGTGTTTATCTTGTGGAATGTTGCACTTAGAAATGTCATGGATAGAACTGATGCGATGCCTTATTCCGCTTATCAGAGGGGTTCTTGTTTCATTCTACTTGGTATATTTCTATATGAACGTTTCCACCACGCTGTGTCCTGCTGAACGAGGCCCAGTGTTTACCTGCCTAGTCTCTCCCCCTCTCACACAGAACATCACTGTCTGCCGAACAGTCACTCCCTCAGCAGCCATGGGCATCATAGCCCCCAGAGACTTTGTCGATGTTATTCTAGTGAAGCAGTACGACGACGGCACCATTACATCCAATGGTGCGTAACGCCTCAATCTCTCCTTTTACTTCCTTCTGTCTTTTCTCTCTTATATTTTTGAATATTTCTCTAACTAACAATGTATTATTTAACTACATTTCTCTACTGACTCAATTCCACGTTTCTATTGAAGTGTAGCTCTGTAGTCTTCTCTCCTTGGAAGACCACACAGACCTGGGGTTTTATATGAGCAACTGTTTCCTTTTTTTTTTTTTTTTGTAGGCTATTTTTATTGAACATTGAGGCATTTACAGAGCACATAACAGCTCAGATATTAAGAAATATAAAGGGATAATAGGTATTCTAACAACAACAAAAACAAATCAAGACAATAAAATGAATGATATACAAAGAAAAGAAAATCAAACACTGGGATGCACAGACACACCACACTATCAGCAGTAGGCTGAAATCAGAGTCAAGTACAAGAGGAACTCTTGTCACTAATGCAGTGGTAGTGTGTGGATGATGTAGCCTAATCATCAGCCATAACCCTCAGAGCGAGGCTGGCTGGGTGGGAATCTCTGGGCCAGACAACTTATCTTATCCACTGCCCCAGACTGAGGCCTAGGCCTAATCATCCATGTCGAAATGTGGGTCGTGTTCAGTAGGCACGAAAAGGAAGAAAATGCTCAAACTGTGATGTACTAGGTCCAATAAGAAAGACTTGGTTATGTATTCCGTTGCAAAATGTTTTGCTACAGTGTGCCCAAGATGAGATGCCTATATGTGTTTTACCTTCACTATCAGTGTACTAAGTAACATGATGTGATAGATTGAATGATATGTACACACAATTGCATCCTCATATGTTCTCTCCCTGTGTTCTGTCCGTTAGCCACCCACGTGAGCCACCCCAGCTGTCCTCCCCAGTCAGGATACGTGAGGGGCTTCAACCACCCCTGTGGCTGCATCTGTGTCCCCATCTCTGGGTGAGTCATGCTCTGAGACACGCTTCTCTGTTTCACACTATTGTCGTTGTCTGATGAAAACCTCATCTCCAAAACAAACTTTTCAGGATATTGAAAAAATGACCACATTTTCCCATTAACGAACATACAATTATGAAACTTCAGAAGCTATTTTGAATACATTTTATTGGTCCTAGAGTCATTACATTTTCTGAGTACAATGTTCAGAGTACATTTCATATTTATTTATGCATAAATTGAGTTACAAGGTTTGCAACATTCTCAACATTGTGTTCAGTTCTGTGAGAACCAAGGACGTTTTTGTAGAGGCAATTGTCCGTCACAGGAGGGCAGTAGAGAGCTAAACATCAGTTGAAGCACTGTCTTACTCTATAATGTGCACAGCAACAGGTTTGATTTGTGCATCTTCTCACTCTCTCATTATCTAACATGACCACCTGTCTTGATAGCTATGTGGCTGAAGAAGCACTTTCTAATATTGTTCATAAAGTATAGTGTAAATGCAACGTCTCTGTCTCTCCCAGGGAGCCGAACAAAACACAGCTGTTCAGTTTCTTCCAGACGGATCTGGGGGGCTTCCTGCCTCGCTCCGTGGTCGACTCCTTCTTCCCATCCAGCATGGTGGAGTTCTACAGCAACCTGGCCAAGGCCGTCAAGTCCCTCAAGGATCACTGATACACTCATACTATACCTTCCCTTAGCCCTGGTCCCAGATCTGTTTGTGCTCCATAACTAACTCCTGGCAACAGGCGGTACTCAGATCTAGGACCAGCCTTCAGGGGGACCAAAAAACACAGCGATTAGCTATGAATCGCTTTTTACCTGAAAGGAATAGATGGATCTAAATGGATTTTTTAAAATCCTTATTGAGAGCAAGGGGCACACCTCCCCACACCTATGAGCTAAAGCATATATTTCTAGCCTAAAACTAAGGATTGTGTTGTTTCATGAGTCAATAAATAATGTTATATCAACCATACAGGCAACACTCAAGCCAAAAATGTAGATAAACAATTAGCAACTAAACTTCTGTACAGCCTCTTTAAAAGAGTGGCCACCTGGCCTTGGCTTGGAGCAACTGTATCCTAAGAGCATACTGGTTCAAAGGGAGATGATATTGGATGACATGAGGGAAGGAAGGAGTGCAGCTTGATTGTCCCAGCACTAACACAGCTGATTTCAGGTCGTTGAGGTCTTGGTTAATTTGTGTAATAATGGTGTGTTAGTGCTGGAGCAAAAGCCTGCACCCCTGGTGCTGTTGCTCTCTAGGACCAGGTCTGGTGGCCACTGTCTTACAAAAAGGTGGGAGGGTCTGTTCTAATTTCATTCATTTAACTCTGGAAAAAGATTGAATATGAATTTCTCATAGAGGTTCATGGGTAGTTTTCTTGAATTGAAGCGATTGAAATGGAATTGACCTTAGCCCTGATGTTAAAGGTGCAATCTGTATGTTATTTCTCCCCCCTATTGTAACAAGAATGAGTACAAACACCATCATGAACCCACCCCACAAAAACACACGTTACATTATTGGACATAATGTAGTTCCTGTTCATGAACCCCCCCACCAATTCCCACCCCAAAATAATGAGAATAGATTTGAAATCTATATTTTGTATATTATGTAGACACACGGAGGATATGTCCTCCTTCCATTTGTACTGTTGCTGTTGAATACAGTCCATTCCGTTACACTGGCTGAATCCTACCTACAGTAACATGCATGTTGCATGGACCTTACAGGAACCCCAGAATGGAATCGGATTCCATTGGGACGAGTCATACCTCATTTTTTGTTGACCTTTGTATACAGTAGTACTGTACTTGAAATGTTCCAGTTTAATCTGTCTCCACAGCCCTTTAACCGATACCTTAAAGATGGAATCCGCAGTATGGGGAAACGGCGCCACAACCATTGTTATTGTATTTGTTGCCGAGCTGAGGAGCGTCGCGCAGCATGATAAAAAAAATGTTGCAGTACATATTGTGGTCTTCTATTGCGCGTGCAATGATGCCTGAGATGGAAAAAAACTATGTTTGTTGTTTGCAGTAACTGGAAAGAGTTATGGACATTGCTGTTTTACCATTAAGGATTCCAGCTTTAACCAATAACCTTTAGAGGATGTATATACAGCCGGCAGATGGTTTCTGGTTACAATAACCCAGCCCCTCAACTCTATCCTATTCCTAACCTTGACATCTGCTGGCTGTATATACACCTAACCTCCAAGCATGGGTTCCTGCCTCAGTTACTTTTCTCCATGTAGTATGTAGATGTCAAACACAGAACACAGAATTATTCTTAAGCAAAGGTATTTGCAGTATGTATGGGCAAATGGCAATATGAACAGCTTCATCTAATGAAGAATGTACAAAGGGACCTCCGCTAGAGTAGACATGGTATTTGTCCCATAAGGCTCTGGTCAAAAGTAGTGCACTATATAGGGAGTAGGGTGCCATTAGGGACAGCCCTGGAGTCCCAACATATTTTTAAGCACAGCAGCAGCATAGGACTGCCATATTCTGGGATCAGCTGTGAGTAGTGTGCCATTTTACACTGTAAAGAAACATATTACCAGCATAGAGTTGAGAAAACCACTGTCTTTGGTATGGCACAAGAGGGCATGGCCATCCATCTAGGGCAGGGTGCGTCTCAATAGCTTATTGTTTTGTGGAGGAAGCCTCTTCAGAGTATTGAGATATATCCCTATCAGGTGGAGAGGAAGCCTCTTCAGAGTATTGAGATATAGCCCTAGAATGTGTCTTCACAGTGCTGTACAGTCAACCATCTGCATGCCTGCTGAGTCCTCTACATGTATGATGATAAGCCATTTTACTAATAATGTTTTAAGATCAATCTTTTTTTCCTCGTGGTTAAGTTTCCTTTTGAAATGAAAACGCACTACTAAACTTCCTCTCTTATCCCGAGTGGATATTAACCTTAACTGACAAACCTTTACAAGTGCATTGCATTCCACCTCATTCACAACCATGTCCTATATGCTTGCTTTTTTAAGTCATCATTTGCCTTTTGTTGGTGTAATACTATTAAGGCATTGTGTTGATGTGTGTTGTTGTACTGTAACTGGAGGCTGAAGATCATACCTACCTACAGTGTATTGCTGTCTTAACGTCAGAGTACACACATTGTCTATTGGTGGCTTGTTTTTTAAATTTACTCGATAATGCATTTTGCGGCAGATGTATGTTTTAGGGTACGTGTTGAATGCTGTCTGTTGTCCTCAACTCCTGATTGGGGAAAAAACAGCTGCTATGGAAAATGGCTGCTATCGAAATATACTATTAGTTAAGTTGTCAATGAAAGCAACACAGGAAAATAACAGGGGTTTTTAGGTAATTTTTCCAACATTTCCAAGTTTTCCAGAAATTTAATTTGGAAGATTCCTGGAATAAACAGGGAATCTGGAAATCCTCCAACCAGTATTTCTGGAAAACCTGTGAAATTGGGGAAAGTTACCAGAATTTTGCAACCCTAATCTTAACCTGCACTCTACTGTACTGTATACTGTGTGTTCCACCCAACAGATTTTGTATTTCACCAGCATCTGCATTAAAAATGACTGACGGTTACATCCAATGTTGTCCTTCTTCCTTGTCGTATTATATTACCATCACCACAAGTAGGAAAATGATTATACCCACTACACAAATTCACCGGCTGTTTTTCAAAGACCGGAGAAGAGAAGTGGTGGATTACACAATGATGGATGAATAATGGTTACTCAACTTTCCCAGAAGTCATGTTTGGAAGCTCCCAAAATCAGAAGGGAATAAGCAGGAAATGCAGAATCCTCCAACCAGGATTTCTGGAAAACCTGGGAATTTTGGGAAAGTTAAAGTCGTTTTGCCTACAACTCTCATAGTCTCATTAACTGAGTGATAAATGCATCTGTTCGTTCCATATGAAGTCAAATAACTATATAGGTTTTAAAATGTGAATGGTTATTGGCACAACAGTCTTGTGAATAAACTTTTGAAACATACACATACAGATCCACAGACAGATTGGATTAAATTATTTTATTAATATAATGTATCTTGAGGAAAAAGCTTTAGTACCAATATTATACAGAGTTTTAAGTATCTATATTCCAATAGATTTTGGTACAAAATGTTCACACCCTGTGTTTTTCCTCGATATCAAATTAGGTGACAAAACAAGGTGAACATTTGCTCCAGTTTAGTTATATCTTTGGTTTGACTCATTGGGAGAATCTCAATTACATCCTCCTCGCGTCCTCTCGCCTGGATTCCTTCTCAAAACCAATTGGAGGATAAGGTCAGAGGGGCGGGACCTCTGGCTTTCTCATCCAATGGTTTTTCAGAAGGAGAGAGGACGCGAGGAGAATGCAATTGAGATTCTTCCATTGTCATCTA
>NW_028164149.1:0-27228 GCF_964263955.1 Coregonus lavaretus
GCCCCAGACCATTATTCCTCCTCCACCAAACTTTACAGTTGGCACTATGCATTGGGGCAGGTAGCGTTTCTCCTGGAAGTAGCCTTTAATCACTTCTCCTCCTGGGATAGTGTAGATCTGGTTTACGCCTCTTCTTCCCTAACCTCCTACCTCTAACCTCTAACCCCTGTGAGCAGCTGCTATTGGAGGAATGCGGCTCAAAGCAGGAAGCAGCAGGGAGGCAAATGGCACCGTTCTCTTACATAAAGAGGCTTTCTACATAGCTGTAATTTTAGTCACTTCAGTCCTCAGCTGCAGCCTCACAGCCTTTCAGGGAGGGTTGAAAGCATATGGTGCGTCCCAAACGCCACTCTATTGCATATATAGTGCACTACCTTTGACCAGGGCACGTAGGGAATATAGGGTGGTCAAAGGTAGTGCATAGGGTGCCATTTGGGATGCAAGCTCACAGCCTTTCAGAGAGGGCTGAAAGCATACAGCCATTCAGGTTGAAATGCACCGAGAGACTGAGTGAAGGAGGATGTCACCGTTCGCCGTTCTCATTCAGAGCTAGCAGAACTCTTTGAATGGTGAGATGGCATTCCAGTGGTGAGTGGTGATTATCTGTTCTCTGTTCTTCTATAGATGCGTTTTTTCTTTATGAAGGCCGCTCTGAATGGCTGAAAGCCGAAGCACATCCATCCACTTTATGAAGGCCGCTCTGAATGGCTGAAAGCTGAAGCACATCCATCCACTTTATGACTGCACAACTGTCGTTTGACTTGTCAGATATTGTGTGTTGAGATGGACCAGGGGTATTCAACTCTTACCCTACCAGGTCTGGACTACTGCTGGTTTTCTGTTCTACCGGATCATTCATTACACCACCTGGTGTCCCAGGTCTAAATCAGTCCCTGGTTAAAGGGGAATCACCCACCTGGTGTCCCAGGTCTAAATCAGTCCCTGGTTAAAGGGGAATCACCCACCTGGTGTCCCAGGTCTAAATCAGTCCCTGGTTAAAGGGGAATCACCCACCTGGTGTCCCAGGTCTAAATCAGTCCCTGGTTAAAGGGGAATCACCCACCTGGTGTCCCAGGTCTAAATCAGTCCCTGGTTAAAGGGGAATCACCCACCTGGTGTCCCAGGTCTAAATCAGTCCCTGGTTAAAGGGGAATCACCCACCTGGTGTCCCAGGTCTAAATCAGTCCCTGGTTAAAGGGGAATCACCCACCTGGTGTCCCAGGTCTAAATCAGTCCCTGGTTAAAGGGGAATCACCCACCTGGTGTCCCAGGTCTAAATCAGTCCCTGGTTAAAGGGGAATCACCCACCTGGTGTCCCAGGTCTAAATCAGTCCCTGGTTAGAGGGGAATCACCCACCTGGTGTCCCAGGTCTAAATCAGTCCCTGGTTAAAGGGGAATCACCCACCTGGTGTCCCAGGTCTAAATCAGTCCCTGGTTAAAGGGGAATCACCCACCTGGTGTCCCAGGTCTAAATCAGTCCCTGGTTAAAGGGGAATCACCCACCTGGTGTCCCAGGTCTAAATCAGTCCCTGGTTAAAGGGGAATCACCCACCTGGTGTCCCAGGTCTAAATCAGTCCCTGGTTAAAGGGGAATCACCCACCTGGTGTCCCAGGTCTAAATCAGTCCCTGGTTAAAGGGGAATCACCCACCTGGTGTCCCAGGTCTAAATCAGTCCCTGGTTAAAGGGGAACAATGAAACAAAGCAGTGGAACTGGCTTCAAGGTCCAGAGTTGAGTTGGAGGGATCTATAGTATATACACTCCCTGCTCTGAACAGGGGGACTCTACGAGGTCTGGTTTTCTGTTCTACCGGATCATTCATTACACCACCTGTAAGGTGGATCCCCTACTCCAGTGGAACTGGCTTCAAGGTCCAGATCAAAATAAGAGGTTGATACAGGGTCCGTTTGGCTGATGGTTTTTCTATGAGGATGGTCTCTAGGATATTAAGCTCCATGTCTCCTGTTATTATTCCAGCCTGTGAAGGTAAAGGTTTACATCGTGTCAAAGAATCAGGACATGTATGTCACATGTATGTTTAACAGTACTACAACATGAGATGCCTCTGACAAACCCCATGTGGAACGACTGCTCCACAGTTACATCTCTTTCCCGAATCTGCACACACACACATAATATACACACACACACACACACACACACACACACTAACTCCACAGACTCTCTCCCCCCAGCTAGTTAGTCGTCAGCAGCCTTAGTGACAGATTGCAGAAAGGGGCGTGTCCCAGCCTTAGTGACAGATTGCAGAAAGGGGCGTGTCCCAGCCTTAGTGGCAGATTGCAGAAAGGGGCGTGTCCCAGCCTTAGTGGCAGATTGCAGAAAGGGGCGTGTCCCAGCCTTAGTGGCAGATTGCAGAAAGGGGTGTGTCCCAGCCTTAGTGGCAGATTGCAGAAAGGGGCGTGTCCCAGCCTTAGTGGCAGATTGCAGAAAGGGGCGTGCTCTCTCTAACACCAGTATTACTCATGCCCATCAATCAGTAGACTATAGCTGTCAGCTTCCTCCCTCTGCCTTGCCTTGTCGTTGACTGCTTAAACGTGTCCTTAATGGCACCCTATCCCTTTCACAGTGAACTACTTTTGACCAGAGCCCTATGGGATCCTATAGGGAATAGGGTTCTATCTGGGATGCAAAAGGCCTTGTCTTGTTAAAGTAGCAGCTGATAACATTTATGAGAGGAGGGTAGAGAAAGACGAGGGAGAGGTGTGTGTGTGTGTGTGTGTGTGTGTGTGTGTGTGTCTGTGTGGTGTGTGTGTTTGTGTGTGGTGTGTGTGTGTGTGTGTGTGTGTGTCTGTGTGTGTGTGTGTGTATGTGAGAGAGGAGGATGTATGAAGACTTCGGTCTCCACCGGCATCAGATGTCCTGTATTTCCCCAGAGTGGTGAAGCATCGCGGCTCTGAAAATGGCGGCGTGTCTATTTTAGTGTGTTGCTTGACAGCGGGAATGACATTTGTCAACAGATGACATTGTCTGGAGAAGGAGGTTCTCACACAAACACACCAGCACACAGACAGACAGACAGACAGACAGAGACAGAGACAAGTACGGTGTCCAGGGGAGAGGCCTGTGGATAGAGCTGGTGTCCAGGGGAGAGGCCTGTGGATAGAGCTGGTGTCCAGTGGAGAGGCCTGTGGATAGAGCTGGTGTCCAGGGGAGAGGCCTGTGGATAGAGCTGGTGTCCAGTAGAGAGGCCTGTGGATAGAGCTGGTGTCCAGTGGAGAGGCCTGTGGATAGAGCTGGTGTCCAGTAGAGAGGCCTGTGGATAGAGCTGGTGTCCAGTGGAGAGGCCTGTGGATAGAACTGGTGTCCAGTAGAGAGGCCTGTTGATAGAGCTGGTGTCCAGGGGAGAGGCCTGTGGATAGAGCTGGTGTCCAGTAGAGAGGCCTGTGGATAGAGCTGGTGTCCAGTGGAGAGGCCTGTGGATAGAACTGGTGTCCAGTAGAGAGGCCTGTTGATAGAGCTGGTGTCCAGGGGAGAGGCCTGTGGATAGAGCTGGTGTCCAGGGGAGAGGCCTGTGGATAGAGCTGGTGTCCAGGGGAGAGGCCTGTGGATAGAGCTGGTGTCCAGTGGAGAGGCCTGTGGATAGAACTGGTGTCCAGTAGAGAGGCCTGTTGATAGAGCTGGTGTCCAGGGGAGAGGCCTGTGGATAGAGCTGGTGTCCAGTGGAGAGGCCTGTGGATAGAGCTGGTGTCCAGTAGAGAGGCCTGTGGATAGAGCTGGTGTCCAGTGGAGAGGCCTGTGGATAGAACTGGTGTCCAGTAGAGAGGCCTGTTGATAGAGCTGGTGTCCAGGGGAGAGGCCTGTGGATAGAGCTGGTGTCCAGGGGAGAGGCCTGTGGATAGAGCTGGTGTCCAGGGGAGAGGCCTGTGGATAGAGCTGGTGTCCAGTGGAGAGGCCTGTGGATAGAGCTGGTGTCCAGTAGAGAGGCCTGTGGATAGAGCTGGTGTCCAGTGGAGAGGCCTGTGGATAGAACTGGTGTCCAGTAGAGAGGCCTGTTGATAGAGCTGGTGTCCAGGGGAGAGGCCTGTGGATAGAGCTGGTGTCCAGGGGAGAGGCCTGTGGATAGAGCTGGTGTCCAGGGGAGAGGCCTGTGGATAGAGCTGGTGTCCAGTAGAGAGGCCTGTGGATAGAGCTGGTGTCCAGGGGAGAGGCCTGTGGATAGAGCTGGTGTCCAGGGGAGAGGCCTGTGGATAGAGCTGGTGTCCAGTGGAGAGGCCTGTGGATAGAGCTGGTGTCCAGTGGAGAGGCCTGTGGATAGAGCTGGTGTCCAGTAGAGAGGCCTGTGGATAGAGCTGGTGTCCAGTGGAGAGGCCTGTAGATAGAGCTGGTGTCCAGTAGAGAGGCCTGTGGATAGAGCTGGTGTCCAGTGGAGAGGCCTGTGGATAGAGCTGGTGTCCAGTGGAGAGGCCTGTGGATACAGCTGGTGTCCAGTAGAGAGGCCTGTAGATAGAGCTGGTGTCCAGTGGAGAGGCCTGTGGATAGAGCTGGTGTCCAGTGGAGAGGCCTGTAGATAGAGCTGGTGTCCAGTGGAGAGGCCTGTGGATAGAGCTGGTGTCCAGTGGAAAGGCCTGTGGATAGAGCTGGTGTCCAGTAGAGAGGCCTGTGGATAGAGCTGGTGTCCAGTGGAGAGGCCTGTGGATAGAGCTGGTGTCCAGTGGAGAGGCCTGTGGATAGAGTTGGTGTCCAGTAGAGAGGCCTGTGGATAGAGCTGGTGTCCAGTGGAGAGGCCTGTGGATAGAGCTGGTGTCCAGTAGAGAGGCCTGTGGATAGAGCTGGTGTCCAGTGGAGAGGCCTGTGGATAGAGCTGGTGTCCAGTGGAGATGCCTGTGGATAGAGCTGGTGTCCAGTGGAGAGGCCTGTGGATAGAACTAGTGTCCAGTGGAGAGGCCTGTGGATAGAGCTGGTGTCCAGTGGAGAGGCCTGTGGATAGAGCTGGTGTCCAGTGGAGATGCCTGTGGATAGAGCTGGTGTCCAGTAGAGAGGCCTGTGGATAGAGCTGGTGTCCAGTGGAGAGGCCTGTGGATAGAGCTGGTGTCCAGTGGAGAGGCCTGTGGATAGAGCTGGTGTCCAGTAGAGAGGCCTGTGGATAGAGCTGGTGTCCAGTGGAGAGGCCTGTGGATAGAGCTGGTGTCCAGTGAGGGTTATTGTGATCTACAGTAGAGAGAGGCTGGAGACGGTTTTGGAGAGGAGTGTTAGGTGAGCATCATGCCGCCGTGGGCAGTGGGCACGGCCATGCCAAGTCTTCCTGTGTGACTCACTGCTCGTCATCTGTACACTGACAGACTGAGACAGGGACCGCTCCGAGCTACTGTACCCTGCTCCGCTCTGCTCTGCTAGGGAGGGGACAACCTAAAATAAATAACATGGAAAAACATGCAGCGTCTTTACAAGGAGCCATGCCAGCCAACCTGCTATGATCACTAGAACATACAACAACAAAGGCTGTATACTGGTAGATCTTAAGTGTATTAATATACATTCAGATGTATTTTAAAATAATTTGATCTGCATTTGTTATTCAGACTTTGTTGCATCTCAATATAAGGTCTGCATAAAGGGAGATTCATCCATTTCAGACATCAATGAATGCAGTAGTATCAAGACAAATGTTACACTACACAACAATTACTGAGTCAGGAAAACTAAAAGATTATGTTTTCATTCCAGGCCAGAAAAAGCTAAATGAACATTAAAACATCATTTATTACGGTTAGCTAAATACACAAGAGATTACCAGGGATTTTAACATCGGATATAAAAGGTATTTTGGAGTATGTTTGTATGAATAGCCAATTTGTTGTATTTTGCATAGCTAGAAATCTGCAACTATAGTAATGTATAATCAGAGACACAGAGCCAAATAAAGATGTTCCATTGCAACATTAAAGACAAATTTCTGTTGACAACATCTGTGCTCGTCATATACCTTGCAGGGGTATTATCTCAAGAGAATGTGAGTGGATACGTGAGTGAAAACATACACGTCATATAGCCGCCAACAAACCAATTCCTTATCTGCTTTAAAACCATACATTACTGTAGTGGACTGGAATAGTCCTGTTTTAAAACTATACATTACTGTAGTGGAATGGAATAGTCCTGTTTTAAAACCATACATTACTGTAGTGGACTGGAATAGTCCTGTTTTAAAACTATACATTACTGTAGTGGAATGGAATAGTCCTGTTTTAAAACCATACATTACTGTAGTGGAATGGAATAGTCCTGTTTTAAAACCATACATTACTGTAGTGGAATGGAATAGTCCTGTTTTAAAACCATACATTACTGTAGTGGAATGGAATAGTCCTGTTTTAAAACCATACATTATTGTAGTGGAATGGAATAGTCCTGTTTTAAAACCATACATTACTGTAGTGGAATGGAATAGTCCTGTTTTAAAACTATACATTACTGTAGTGGAATGGAATAGTCCTGTTTTAAAACCATACATTACTGTAGCGGAATGGAATAGTCCTGTTTTAAAACCATACATTATTGTAGTGGAATGGAATAGTCCTGTTTTAAAACCATACATTATTGTAGTGGAATGGAATAGTCCTGTTTTAAAACCATACATTATTGTAGTGGAATGGAATAGTCCCGTTTTAAAACAATACATTACTGTAGCGGAATGGAATAGTCCTGATTTAAAACTATACATTACTGTAGCGGAATGGAATAGTCCTGTTTTAAAACTATACATTACTGTAGTGGAATGGAATAGTCCTGTTTTAAAACCATACATTACTGTAGTGGAATGGAATAGTCCTGTTTTAAAACTATACATTACTGTAGTGGAATGGAATAGTCCTGTTTTAAAACTATACATTACTGTAGTGGAATGGAATAGTCCTGTTTAAAACCATACATTACTGTAGTGGAATGGAATAGTCCTGTTTTAAAACTATACATTACTGTAGTGGAATGGAATAGTCCTGTTTTAAAACTATACATTATTGTAGTGGAATGGAATAGTCCTGTTTTAAAACTATACATTACTGTAGTGGAATGGAATAGTCCTGTTTTAAAACCATACATTATTGTAGTGGAATGGAATAGTCCTGTTTTAAAACCATACATTACTGTAGTGGAATGGAATAGTCCTGTTTTAAAACTATACATTACTGTAGTGGAATGGAATAGTCCTGTTTTAAAACCATACATTACTGTAGCGGAATGGAATAGTCCTGTTTTAAAACCATACATTATTGTAGTGGAATGGAATAGTCCTGTTTTAAAACCATACATTATTGTAGTGGAATGGAATAGTCCAGAACACTGAATTGTTATTAAATGATATCTTACATTTACGTCATTTAGCAGACGCTCTTATCCAGAGCGACTTACAGGAGCAATTAGGGTTAAGTGCCTTGCTCAAGGACACATCGACAGATTTTTCACCTAGTCGGCTCAGGGATTAGAACCAGCGACCTTTCGGTTACTGGCACAACGCTCTTAACCACTGAGCCACCCTGATCTACATCAATATTTCCTAACCCCCCACTACACACACAGAGATCACATTAAAGGCTGCCTTCTTATGTACAAAGAATGGAAGCTCTGTTCCAATATAATATAACAGGCATTTAGCATATATTATTATCCACACTAGCGTAGCACTTAGAATGGAAGCTATGTATTAGCCATGTGGCCAGGCATCTAAGAGGTATGCTAGTGATGCTAGTGTGGGTATTGGAACATAGCATGTTCCCTTTTACACCCAGGCGGTGTCCCAAATGGCAGCCGATTCCCTATGAGCCCTGATCAAAAGCAGTGCACTACATTCTGTCATTCTCTGGTCTAAAGTAGTGCACTATATAGGGAATAGGGTGCCATTCTCTGGTCTAAAGTAGTGCACTATATAGGGAATAGGGTGTCATTCTCTGGTCTAAAGTAGTGCACTATATAGGGAATAGGGTGTCATTCTCTGGTCTAAAGTAGTGCACTATATAGGGAATAGGGTGCCATTCTCTGGTCTAAAGTAGTGCACTATATAGGGAATAGGGTGCCATTCTCTGGTCTAAAGTAGTGCACTATATAGGGAATAGGGTGCCATTCTCTGGTCTAAAGTAGTGCTCTATATAGGGAATAGGGTGCCATTCTCTGGTCTAAAGTAGTGCACTATATAGGGAATAGGGTGCCATTCTCTGGTCTAAAGTAGTGCACTATATAGGGAATAGGGTGCCATTCTCTGGTCTAAAGTAGTGCTCTATATAGGGAATAGGGTGCCATTCTCTGGTCTAAAGTAGTGCACTATATAGGGAATAGGGTGCCATTCTCTGGTCTAAAGTAGTGCACTATATAGGGAATAGGGTGCCATTCTCTGGTCTAAAGTAGTGCACTATATACAGTGGGGAAAAAAAGTATTTAGTCAGCCACCAATTGTGCAAGTTCTCCCACTTAAAAAGATGAGAGAGGCCTGTAATTTTCATCATAGGTACACGTCAACTATGACAGACAAATTGAGAATGTTTTTTCCAGAAAATCACATTGTAGGATTTTTAATGAATTTATTTGCAAATTATGGTGGAAAATAAGTATTTGGTCACCTACAAACAGGCAAGATTTCTGTCTCTCACAGACCTGTAACTTCTTCTTTAATAGGCTCCTCTGTCCTCCACTCGTTACCTGTATTAATGGCACCTGTTTGAACTTGTTATCAGTATAAAAGACACCTGTCCACAACCTCAAACAGTCACACTCCAAACTCCACTATGGCCAAGACCAAAGAGCTGTCAAAGGACACCAGAAACAAAATTGTAGACCTGCACCAGGCTGGGAAGACTGAATCTGCAATAGGTAAGCAGCTTGGTTTGAAGAAATCAACTGTGGGAGCAATTATTAGGAAATGGAAGACATACAAGACCACTGATAATCTCCCTCGATCTGGGGCTCCACGCAAGATCTCACCCCGTGGGGTCAAAATGATCACAAGAACGGTGAGCAAAAATCCCAGAACCACACGGGGGGACCTAGTGAATGACCTGCAGAGAGCTGGGACCAAAGTAACAAAGCCTACCATCAGTAACACACTACGCCGCCAGGGACTCAAATCCTGCAGCGCAAGACGTGTCCCCCTGCTTAAGCCAGTACATGTCCAGGCCCGTCTGAAGTTTGCTAGAGTGCATTTGGATGATCCAGAAGAGGATTGGGAGAATGTCATATGGTCAGATGAAACCAAAATATAACTTTTTGGTAAAAACTAAACTCGTCGTGTTTGGAGGACAAAGAATGCTGAGTTGCATCCAAAGAACACCATACCTACTGTGAAGCATGGGGGTGGAAACATCATGCTCTGGGGCTGTTTTTCTGCAAAGGGACCAGGACGTCTGATCCGTGTAAAGGAAAGAATGAATGGGGCCATGTATCGTGAGATTTTGAGTGAAAACCTCCTTCCATCAGCAAGGGCATTGAAGATGAAACGTGGCTGGGTCTTTCAGCATGACAATGATCCCAAACACACCGCCCGGGCAACGAAGGAGTTGCTTCGTAAGAAGCATTTCAAGGTCCTGGAGTGGCCTAGCCAGTCTCCAGATCTCAACCCCATAGAAAATCTTTGGAGGGAGTTGAAAGTCTGTGTTGCCCAGCAACAGCCCCAAAACATAACTGCTCTAGAGGAGATCTGCATGGAGGAATGGGCCAAAATACCAGCAACAGTGTGTGAAAACCTGTGTCATTGCCAACAAAGGGTATATAACAGTATTGGGAAACTTTTGTTATTGACCAAATACTTATTTTCCACCATAATTTGCAAATAAATTCATAAAAAATCCTACAATGTAATATTCAGGATTTCTTTTCTCATTTTGTCTGTCATAGTTGACGTGTACCTATGATGAAAATTACAGGCCTCGCTCATCTTTTTAAGTGGGAGAACTTGCACAATTGGTGGCTGACTAAATACTTTTTTTCCCCACTGTAGGGAATAGGGTGCCATTATGAAGAATCAAATACTGTCTAATCTCTACTGCTGACCATGGGGGGGGGGGGTTCATTATGAAGCAGGGATATTTAAGCCTTCTGTTAAAAAGTACCACTCCCCTCTATTATACCAATATATAGTGGTAGTACAGTGATATATCCTCTATTATAGTGATATAGTGGTAGTCCAGTGATCCTCTATTATAGTGATATAGTGGTAGTCCAGTGATAGATCCTCTATTATAGTGATATAGTGGTAGTCCAGTGATAGATCCTCTATTATAGTGATATAGTGGTAGTCCAGTGATAGATCCTCTATTATAGTGATATAGTGGTAGTCCAGTGATAGATCCTCTATTATAGTGATATAGTGGTAGTCCAGTGATAGATCCTCTATTATAGTGATATAGTGGTAGTCCAGTGATGGATCCTCTATTATAGTGATATAGTGGTAGTCCAGTGATCCTCTATTATAGTGATATAGTGGTAGTCCAGTGATCCTCTATTATAGTGATATAGTGGTAGTCCAGTGATCCTCTATTATAGTGATATAGTGGTAGTCCAGTGATCCTCTATTATAGTGATATAGTGGTAGTCCAGTGATAGATCCTCTATTATAGTGATATAGTGGTAGTCCAGTGATAGATCCTCTATTATAGTGATATAGTGGTAGTCCAGTGATCCTCTATTATAGTGATATAGTGGTAGTCCAGTGATAGATCCTCTATTATAGTGATATAGTGGTAGTCCAGTGATCCTCTATTATAGTGATATAGTGGTAGTCCAGTGATAGATCCTCTATTATAGTGATATAGTGGTAGTCCAGTGATAGATCCTCTATTATAGTGATATAGTGGTAGTACAGTGATGGATCCTCTATTATAGTGATATAGTGGTAGTCCAGTGATGGATCCTCTATTATAGTGATATAGTGGTAGTCCAGTGATAGATCCTCTATTATAGTGATATAGTGGTAGTACAGTGATAGATCCTCTATTATAGTGATATAGTGGTAGTCCAGTGATCCTCTATTATAGTGATATAGTGGTAGTCCAGTGATAGATCCTCTATTATAGTGATATAGTGGTAGTCCAGTGATAGATCCTCTATTATAGTGATATAGTGGTAGTCCAGTGATCCTCTATTATAGTGATATAGTGGTAGTCCAGTGATAGATCCTCTATTATAGTGATATAGTGGTAGTCCAGTGATAGATCCTCTATTATAGTGATATAGTGGTAGTCCAGTGATAGATCCTCTATTATAGTGATATAGTGGTAGTCCAGTGATCCTCTATTATAGTGATATAGTGGTAGTCCAGTGATAGATCCTCTATTATAGTGATATAGTGGTAGTCCAGTGATCCTCTATTATAGTGATATAGTGGTAGTCCAGTGATAGATCCTCTATTATAGTGATATAGTGGTAGTCCAGTGATAGATCCTCTATTATAGTGATATAGTGGTAGTCCAGTGATCCTCTATTATAGTGATATAGTGGTAGTCCAGTGATAGATCCTCTATTATAGTGATATAGTGGTAGTCCAGTGATCCTCTATTATAGTGATATAGTGGTAGTCCAGTGATAGATCCTCTATTATAGTGATATAGTGGTAGTACAGTGATAGATCCTCTATTATAGTGATATAGTGGTAGTCCAGTGATCCTCTATTATAGTGATATAGTGGTAGTCCAGTGATAGATCCTCTATTATAGTGATATAGTGGTAGTCCAGTGATAGATCCTCTATTATAGTGATATAGTGGTAGTCCAGTGATAGATCCTCTATTATAGTGATATAGTGGTAGTCCAGTGATCCTCTATTATAGTGATATAGTGGTAGTCCAGTGATCCTCTATTATAGTGATATAGTGGTAGTCCAGTGATCCTCTATTATAGTGATATAGTGGTAGTCCAGTGATAGATCCTCTATTATAGTGATATAGTGGTAGTCCAGTGATAGATCCTCTATTATAGTGATATAGTGGTAGTACAGTGATAGATCCTCTATTATAGTGATATAGTGGTAGTCCAGTGATAGATCCTCTATTATAGTGATATAGTGGTAGTCCAGTGATAGATCCTCTATTATAGTGATATAGTGGTAGTCCAGTGATAGATCCTCTATTATAGTGATATAGTGGTAGTCCAGTGATAGATCCTCTATTATAGTGATATAGTGGTAGTCCAGTGATCCTCTATTATAGTGATATAGTGGTAGTCCAGTGATGGATCCTCTATTATAGTGATATAGTGGTAGTCCAGTGATCCTCTATTATAGTGATATAGTGGTAGTCCAGTGATAGATCCTCTATTATAGTGATATAGTGGTAGTCCAGTGATCCTCTATTATACTGATATAGTGGTAGTCCAGTGATAGATCCTCTATTATAGTGATATAGTGGTAGTCCAGTGATGGATCCTCTATTATAGTGATATAGTGGTAGTACAGTGATAGATCCTCTATTATAGTGATATAGTGGTAGTCCAGTGATAGATCCTCTATTATAGTGATATAGTGGTAGTCCAGTGATAGATCCTCTATTATAGTGATATAGTGGTAGTCCAGTGATGGATCCTCTATTATAGTGATATAGTGGTAGTCCAGTGATAGATCCTCTATTATAGTGATATAGTGGTAGTCCAGTGATAGATCCTCTATTATAGTGATATAGTGGTAGTCCAGTGATAGATCCTCTATTATAGTGATATAGTGGTAGTCCAGTGATAGATCCTCTATTATAGTGATATAGTGGTAGTCCAGTGATAGATCCTCTATTATAGTGATATAGTGGTAGTCCAGTGATAGATCCTCTATTATAGTGATATAGTGGTAGTCCAGTGATAGATCCTCTATTATAGTGATATAGTGGTAGTCCAGTGATAGATCCTCTATTATAGTGATATAGTGGTAGTCCAGTGATCCTCTATTATAGTGATATAGTGGTAGTCCAGTGATAGATCCTCTATTATAGTGATATAGTGGTAGTCCAGTGATCCTCTATTATAGTGATATAGTGGTAGTCCAGTGATAGATCCTCTATTATAGTGATATAGTGGTAGTCCAGTGATAGATCCTCTATTATAGTGATATAGTGGTAGTCCAGTGATAGATCCTCTATTATAGTGATATAGTGGTAGTCCAGTGATAGATCCTCTATTATAGTGATATAGTGGTAGTCCAGTGATAGATCCTCTATTATAGTGATATAGTGGTAGTCCAGTGATAGATCCTCTATTATAGTGATATAGTGGTAGTCCAGTGATAGATCCTCTATTATAGTGATATAGTGGTAGTCCAGTGATAGATCCTCTATTATAGTGATATAGTGGTAGTCCAGTGATAGATCCTCTATTATAGTGATATAGTGGTAGTACAGTGATAGATCCTCTATTATAGTGATATAGTGGTAGTCCAGTGATCCTCTATTATAGTGATATAGTGGTAGTCCAGTGATAGATCCTCTATTATAGTGATATAGTGGTAGTCCAGTGATAGATCCTCTATTATAGTGATATAGTGGTAGTCCAGTGATAGATCCTCTATTATAGTGATATAGTGGTAGTCCAGTGATAGATCCTCTATTATAGTGATATAGTGGTAGTCCAGTGATAGATCCTCTATTATACTGATATAGTGGTAGTCCAGTGATCCTCTATTATAGTGATATAGTGGTAGTCCAGTGATAGATCCTCTATTATAGTGATATAGTGGTAGTCCAGTGATAGATCCTCTATTATAGTGATATAGTGGTAGTCCCCTCTATTATAGTGATATAGTGGTAGTACAGTGATAGATCCTCTATTATAGTGATATAGTGGTAGTCCAGTGATAGATCCTCTATTATAGTGATATAGTGGTAGTACAGTGATAGATCCTCTATTATAGTGATATAGTGGTAGTCCAGTGATCCTCTATTATAGTGATATAGTGGTAGTCCAGTGATAGATCCTCTATTATAGTGATATAGTGGTAGTCCAGTGATCCTCTATTATAGTGATATAGTGGTAGTACAGTGATAGATCCTCTATTATAGTGATATAGTGGTAGTCCAGTGATCCTCTATTATAGTGATATAGTGGTAGTCCAGTGATAGATCCTCTATTATAGTGATATAGTGGTAGTCCAGTGATGGATCCTCTATTATAGTGATATAGTGGTAGTCCAGTGATAGATCCTCTATTATAGTGATATAGTGGTAGTCCAGTGATAGATCCTCTATTATAGTGATATAGTGGTAGTCCAGTGATAGATCCTCTATTATAGTGATATAGTGGTAGTCCAGTGATAGA
The DNA here is from genome assembly GCF_964263955.1 of Coregonus lavaretus. Taxonomy (NCBI): domain Eukaryota; kingdom Metazoa; phylum Chordata; class Actinopteri; order Salmoniformes; family Salmonidae; genus Coregonus; species Coregonus lavaretus. The sequence goes on from NW_028164149.1 coordinate 14,236, forward strand.
TCCTCTATTATAGTGATATAGTGGTAGTCCAGTGATCCTCTATTATAGTGATATAGTGGTAGTCCAGTGATGGATCCTCTATTATAGTGATATAGTGGTAGTCCAGTGATAGATCCTCTATTATAGTGATATAGTGGTAGTCCAGTGATAGATCCTCTATTATAGTGATATAGTGGTAGTACAGTGATAGATCCTCTATTATAGTGATATAGTGGTAGTACAGTGATCCTCTATTATAGTGATATAGTGGTAGTCCAGTGATAGATCCTCTATTATAGTGATATAGTGGTAGTCCAGTATAGATCCTCTATTATAGTGATATAGTGGTAGTCCAGTGATGATCCTCTATTATAGTGATATAGTGGTAGTCCAGTGATAGATCCTCTATTATAGTGATATAGTGGTAGTACAGTGATAGATCCTCTATTATAGTGATATAGTGGTAGTCCAGTGATGGATCCTCTATTATAGTGATATAGTGGTAGTCCAGTGATCCTCTATTATAGTGATATAGTGGTAGTACAGTGATAGATCCTCTATTATAGTGATATAGTGGTAGTCCAGTGATAGATCCTCTATTATAGTGATATAGTGGTAGTCCAGTGATAGATCCTCTATTATAGTGATATAGTGGTAGTCCAGTGATAGATCCTCTATTATAGTGATATAGTGGTAGTCCAGTGATCCTCTATTATAGTGATATAGTGGTAGTCCAGTGATAGATCCTCTATTATAGTGATATAGTGGTAGTACAGTGATAGATCCTCTATTATAGTGATATAGTGGTAGTCCAGTGATAGATCCTCTATTATAGTGATATAGTGGTAGTCCAGTGATGGATCCTCTATTATAGTGATATAGTGGTAGTCCAGTGATAGATCCTCTATTATAGTGATATAGTGGTAGTCCAGTGATAGATCCTCTATTATAGTGATATAGTGGTAGTCCAGTGATAGATCCTCTATTATAGTGATATAGTGGTAGTCCAGTGATAGATCCTCTATTATAGTGATATAGTGGTAGTCCAGTGATCCTCTATTATAGTGATATAGTGGTAGTCCAGTGATCCTCTATTATAGTGATATAGTGGTAGTCCAAGTGATAGATCCTCTATTATAGTGATATAGTGGTAGTCCAGTGATAGATCCTCTATTATAGTGATATAGTGGTAGTCCAGTGATCCTCTATTATAGTGATATAGTGGTAGTCCAGTGATCCTCTATTATAGTGATATAGTGGTAGTCCAGTGATAGATCCTCTATTATAGTGATATAGTGGTAGTCCAGTGATAGATCCTCTATTATAGTGATATAGTGGTAGTCCAGTGATAGATCCTCTATTATAGTGATATAGTGGTAGTCCAGTGATCCTCTATTATAGTGATATAGTGGTAGTCCAGTGATAGATCCTCTATTATAGTGATATAGTGGTAGTCCAGTGATCCTCTATTATAGTGATATAGTGGTAGTCCAGTGATAGATCCTCTATTATAGTGATATAGTGGTAGTCCAGTGATAGATCCTCTATTATAGTGATATAGTGGTAGTACAGTGATAGATCCTCTATTATAGTGATATAGTGGTAGTCCAGTGATAGATCCTCTATTATAGTGATATAGTGGTAGTCCAGTGATAGATCCTCTATTATAGTGATATAGTGGTAGTCCAGTGATAGATCCTCTATTATAGTGATATAGTGGTAGTCCAGTGATCCTCTATTATAGTGATATAGTGGTAGTACAGTGATAGATCCTCTATTATAGTGATATAGTGGTAGTCCAGTGATAGATCCTCTATTATAGTGATATAGTGGTAGTCCAGTGATCCTCTATTATAGTGATATAGTGGTAGTCCAGTGATAGATCCTCTATTATAGTGATATAGTGGTAGTCCAGTGATAGATCCTCTATTATAGTGATATAGTGGTAGTCCAGTGATCCTCTATTATAGTGATATAGTGGTAGTCCAGTGATAGATCCTCTATTATAGTGATATAGTGGTAGTCCAGTGATAGATCCTCTATTATAGTGATATAGTGGTAGTCCAGTGATAGATCCTCTATTATAGTGATATAGTGGTAGTCCAGTGATAGATCCTCTATTATAGTGATATAGTGGTAGTCCAGTGATAGATCCTCTATTATAGTGATATAGTGGTAGTCCAGTGATCCTCTATTATAGTGATATAGTGGTAGTACAGTGATAGATCCTCTATTATAGTGATATAGTGGTAGTCCAGTGATAGATCCTCTATTATAGTGATATAGTGGTAGTCCAGTGATCCTCTATTATAGTGATATAGTGGTAGTCCAGTGATAGATCCTCTATTATAGTGATATAGTGGTAGTCCAGTGATCCTCTATTATAGTGATATAGTGGTAGTCCAGTGATCCTCTATTATAGTGATATAGTGGTAGTCCAGTGATAGATCCTCTATTATAGTGATATAGTGGTAGTCCAGTGATAGATCCTCTATTATAGTGATATAGTGGTAGTCCAGTGATCCTCTATTATAGTGATATAGTGGTAGTCCAGTGATAGATCCTCTATTATAGTGATATAGTGGTAGTCCAGTGATAGATCCTCTATTATAGTGATATAGTGGTAGTCCAGTGATAGATCCTCTATTATAGTGATATAGTGGTAGTCCAGTGATCCTCTATTATAGTGATATAGTGGTAGTCCAGTGATAGATCCTCTATTATAGTGATATAGTGGTAGTCCAGTGATAGATCCTCTATTATAGTGATATAGTGGTAGTCCAGTGATATATCCTCTATTATAGTGATATAGTGGTAGTCCAGTGATAGATCCTCTATTATAGTGATATAGTGGTAGTCCAGTGATCCTCTATTATAGTGATATAGTGGTAGTCCAGTGATAGATCCTCTATTATAGTGATATAGTGGTAGTCCAGTGATAGATCCTCTATTATAGTGATATAGTGGTAGTCCAGTGATAGATCCTCTATTATAGTGATATAGTGGTAGTCCAGTGATAGATCCTCTATTATAGTGATATAGTGGTAGTCCAGTGATATATCCTCTATTATAGTGATATAGTGGTAGTCCAGTGATAGATCCTCTATTATAGTGATATAGTGGTAGTCCAGTGATAGATCCTCTATTATAGTGATATAGTGGTAGTCCAGTGATAGATCCTCTATTATAGTGATATAGTGGTAGTCCAGTGATCCTCTATTATAGTGATATAGTGGTAGTCCAGTGATAGATCCTCTATTATAGTGATATAGTGGTAGTCCAGTGATCCTCTATTATAGTGATATAGTGGTAGTCCAGTGATAGATCCTCTATTATAGTGATATAGTGGTAGTCCAGTGATCCTCTATTATAGTGATATAGTGGTAGTCCAGTGATAGATCCTCTATTATAGTGATATAGTGGTAGTACAGTGATAGATCCTCTATTATAGTGATATAGTGGTAGTCCAGTGATCCTCTATTATAGTGATATAGTGGTAGTCCAGTGATAGATCCTCTATTATAGTGATATAGTGGTAGTCCAGTGATCCTCTATTATAGTGATATAGTGGTAGTCCAGTGATAGATCCTCTATTATAGTGATATAGTGGTAGTCCAGTGATAGATCCTCTATTATAGTGATATAGTGGTAGTAGTCCAGTGATAGATCTTCTATTATAGTGATATAGTGGTAGTCCAGTGATCCTCTATTATAGTGATATAGTGGTAGTCCAGTGATAGATCCTCTATTATAGTGATATAGTGGTAGTACAGTGATAGATCCTCTATTATAGTGATATAGTGGTAGTCCAGTGATAGATCCTCTATTATAGTGATATAGTGGTAGTCCAGTGATAGATCCTCTATTATAGTGATATAGTGGTAGTCCAGTGATCCTCTATTATAGTGATATAGTGGTAGTCCAGTGATCCTCTATTATAGTGATATAGTGGTAGTCCAGTGATATATCCTCTATTATAGTGATATAGTGGTAGTCCAGTGATCCTCTATTATAGTGATATAGTGGTAGTCCAGTGATAGATCTTCTATTATAGTGATATAGTGGTAGTCCAGTGATAGATCCTCTATTATAGTGATATAGTGGTAGTCCAGTGATAGATCCTCTATTATAGTGATATAGTGGTAGTCCAGTGATAGATCCTCTATTATAGTGATATAGTGGTAGTCCAGTGATCCTCTATTATAGTGATATAGTGGTAGTCCAGTGATAGATCCTCTATTATACTGATATAGTGGTAGTCCAGTGATCCTCTATTATAGTGATATAGTGGTAGTCCAGTGATAGATCCTCTATTATACTGATATAGTGGTAGTCCAGTGATCCTCTATTATAGTGATATAGTGGTAGTCCAGTGATAGATCCTCTATTATAGTGATATAGTGGTAGTCCAGTGATCCTCTATTATAGTGATATAGTGGTAGTCCAGTGATAGATCCTCTATTATACTGATATAGTGGTAGTCCAGTGATAGATCCTCTATTATAGTGATATAGTGGTAGTCCAGTGATCCTCTATTATAGTGATATAGTGGTAGTCCAGTGATAGATCCTCTATTATAGTGATATAGTGGTAGTCCAGTGATAGATCCTCTATTATAGTGATATAGTGGTAGTCCAGTGATAGATCCTCTATTATAGTGATATAGTGGTAGTACAGTGATGGATCCTCTATTATAGTGATATAGTGGTAGTACAGTGATGGATCCTCTATTATAGTGATATAGTGGTAGTACAGTGATGGATCCTCTATTATAGTGATATAGTGGTAGTACAGTGATGGATCCTCTATTATAGTGATATAGTGGTAGTACAGTGATGGATCCTCTATTATAGTGATATAGTGGTAGTACAGTGATGGATCCTCTATTATAGTGATATAGTGGTAGTCCAGTGATGGATCCTCTATTATAGTGATATAGTGGTAGTCCAGTGATAGATCCTCTATTATAGTGATATAGTGGTAGTCCAGTGATAGATCCTCTATTATAGTGATATAGTGGTAGTCCAGTGATCCTCTATTATAGTGATATAGTGGTAGTCCAGTGATAGATCCTCTATTATAGTGATATAGTGGTAGTCCAGTGATAGATCCTCTATTATAGTGATATAGTGGTAGTCCAGTGATAGATCCTCTATTATAGTGATATAGTGGTAGTCCAGTGATAGATCCTCTATTATAGTGATATAGTGGTAGTCCAGTGATAGATCCTCTATTATAGTGATATAGTGGTAGTCCAGTGATAGATCCTCTATTATAGTGATATAGTGGTAGTCCAGTGATAGATCCTCTATTATAGTGATATAGTGGTAGTCCAGTGATCCTCTATTATAGTGATATAGTGGTAGTCCAGTGATCCTCTATTATAGTGATATAGTGGTAGTCCAGTGATGGATCCTCTATTATAGTGATATAGTGGTAGTCCAGTGATAGATCCTCTATTATAGTGATATAGTGGTAGTCCAGTGATAGATCCTCTATTATAGTGATATAGTGGTAGTCCAGTGATCCTCTATTATAGTGATATAGTGGTAGTCCAGTGATAGATCCTCTATTATAGTGATATAGTGGTAGTCCAGTGATAGATCCTCTATTATAGTGATATAGTGGTAGTCCAGTGATAGATCCTCTATTATAGTGATATAGTGGTAGTCCAGTGATAGATCCTCTATTATAGTGATATAGTGGTAGTCCAGTGATCCTCTATTATAGTGATATAGTGGTAGTCCAGTGATAGATCCTCTATTATAGTGATATAGTGGTAGTCCAGTGATCCTCTATTATAGTGATATAGTGGTAGTCCAGTGATAGATCCTCTATTATAGTGATATAGTGGTAGTCCAGTGATAGATCCTCTATTATAGTGATATAGTGGTAGTCCAGTGATCCTCTATTATAGTGATATAGTGGTAGTCCAGTGATAGATCCTCTATTATAGTGATATAGTGGTAGTCCAGTGATAGATCCTCTATTATAGTGATATAGTGGTAGTCCAGTGATAGATCCTCTATTATAGTGATATAGTGGTAGTCCAGTGATAGATCCTCTATTATAGTGATATAGTGGTAGTCCAGTGATCCTCTATTATAGTGATATAGTGGTAGTCCAGTGATAGATCCTCTATTATAGTGATATAGTGGTAGTCCAGTGATAGATCCTCTATTATAGTGATATAGTGGTAGTACAGTGATAGATCCTCTATTATAGTGATATAGTGGTAGTACAGTGATAGATCCTCTATTATAGTGATATAGTGGTAGTCCAGTGATAGATCCTCTATTATAGTGATATAGTGGTAGTACAGTGATAGATCCTCTATTATAGTGATATAGTGGTAGTACAGTGATAGATCCTCTATTATAGTGATATAGTGGTAGTCCAGTGATCCTCTATTATAGTGATATAGTGGTAGTCCAGTGATAGATCCTCTATTATAGTGATATAGTGGTAGTCCAGTGATAGATCCTCTATTATAGTGATATAGTGGTAGTCCAGTGATCCTCTATTATAGTGATATAGTGGTAGTCCAGTGATAGATCCTCTATTATAGTGATATAGTGGTAGTCCAGTGATAGATCCTCTATTATAGTGATATAGTGGTAGTCCAGTGATAGATCCTCTATTATAGTGATATAGTGGTAGTCCAGTGATAGATCCTCTATTATAGTGATATAGTGGTAGTCCAGTGATGGATCCTCTATTATAGTGATATAGTGGTAGTACAGTGATAGATCCTCTATTATAGTGATATGTAGTCCAGTGATCCTCTATTATAGTGATATAGTGGTAGTCCAGTGATAGATCCTCTATTATAGTGATATAGTGGTAGTACAGTGATGGATCCTCTATTATAGTGATATAGTGGTAGTCCAGTGATAGATCCTCTATTATAGTGATATAGTGGTAGTCCAGTGATGGATCCTCTATTATAGTGATATAGTGGTAGTCCAGTGATAGATCCTCTATTATAGTGATATAGTGGTAGTCCAGTGATAGATCCTCTATTATAGTGATATAGTGGTAGTCCAGTGATAGATCCTCTATTATAGTGATATAGTGGTAGTCCAGTGATGGATCCTCTATTATAGTGATATAGTGGTAGTCCAGTGATAGATCCTCTATTATAGTGATATAGTGGTAGTCCAGTGATAGATCCTCTATTATAGTGATATAGTGGTAGTCCAGTGATGGATCCTCTATTATAGTGATATAGTGGTAGTCCAGTGATCCTCTATTATAGTGATATAGTGGTAGTCCAGTGATAGATCCTCTATTATAGTGATATAGTGGTAGTCCAGTGATCCTCTATTATAGTGATATAGTGGTAGTCCAGTGATAGATCCTCTATTATAGTGATATAGTGGTAGTCCAGTGATAGATCCTCTATTATAGTGATATAGTGGTAGTCCAGTGATCCTCTATTATAGTGATATAGTGGTAGTCCAGTGATCCTCTATTATAGTGATATAGTGGTAGTCCAGTGATAGATCCTCTATTATAGTGATATAGTGGTAGTCCAGTGATCCTCTATTATAGTGATATAGTGGTAGTCCAGTGATAGATCCTCTATTATAGTGATATAGTGGTAGTCCAGTGATAGATCCTCTATTATAGTGATATAGTGGTAGTCCAGTGATAGATCCTCTATTATAGTGATATAGTGGTAGTCCAGTGATAGATCCTCTATTATAGTGATATAGTGGTAGTCCAGTGATCCTCTATTATAGTGATATAGTGGTAGTCCAGTGATAGATCCTCTATTATAGTGATATAGTGGTAGTCCAGTGATAGATCCTCTATTATAGTGATATAGTGGTAGTCCAGTGATAGATCCTCTATTATAGTGATATAGTGGTAGTCCAGTGATCCTCTATTATAGTGATATAGTGGTAGTCCAGTGATAGATCCTCTATTATAGTGATATAGTGGTAGTCCAGTGATAGATCCTCTATTATAGTGATATAGTGGTAGTCCAGTGATGGATCCTCTATTATAGTGATATAGTGGTAGTCCAGTGATAGATCCTCTATTATAGTGATATAGTGGTAGTCCAGTGATGGATCCTCTATTATAGTGATATAGTGGTAGTCCAGTGATAGATCCTCTATTATAGTGATATAGTGGTAGTCCAGTGATCCTCTATTATAGTGATATAGTGGTAGTCCAGTGATAGATCCTCTATTATAGTGATATAGTGGTAGTCCAGTGATCCTCTATTATAGTGATATAGTGGTAGTCCAGTGATAGATCCTCTATTATACTGATATAGTGGTAGTCCAGTGATAGATCCTCTATTATAGTGATATAGTGGTAGTCCAGTGATCCTCTATTATAGTGATATAGTGGTAGTCCAGTGATAGATCCTCTATTATAGTGATATAGTGGTAGTCCAGTGATAGATCCTCTATTATAGTGATATAGTGGTAGTCCAGTGATAGATCCTCTATTATAGTGATATAGTGGTAGTACAGTGATGGATCCTCTATTATAGTGATATAGTGGTAGTACAGTGATGGATCCTCTATTATAGTGATATAGTGGTAGTACAGTGATGGATCCTCTATTATAGTGATATAGTGGTAGTCCAGTGATAGATCCTCTATTATAGTGATATAGTGGTAGTCCAGTGATAGATCCTCTATTATAGTGATATAGTGGTAGTCCAGTGATCCTCTATTATAGTGATATAGTGGTAGTCCAGTGATGGATCCTCTATTATAGTGATATAGTGGTAGTCCAGTGATAGATCCTCTATTATAGTGATATAGTGGTAGTCCAGTGATAGATCCTCTATTATAGTGATATAGTGGTAGTACAGTGATAGATCCTCTATTATAGTGATATAGTGGTAGTACAGTGATCCTCTATTATAGTGATATAGTGGTAGTCCAGTGATAGATCCTCTATTATAGTGATATAGTGGTAGTCCAGTGATCCTCTATTATAGTGATATAGTGGTAGTCCAGTGATCCTCTATTATAGTGATATAGTGGTAGTCCAGTGATAGATCCTCTATTATAGTGATATAGTGGTAGTACAGTGATAGATCCTCTATTATAGTGATATAGTGGTAGTCCAGTGATGGATCCTCTATTATAGTGATATAGTGGTAGTCCAGTGATCCTCTATTATAGTGATATAGTGGTAGTACAGTGATAGATCCTCTATTATAGTGATATAGTGGTAGTCCAGTGATAGATCCTCTATTATAGTGATATAGTGGTAGTCCAGTGATAGATCCTCTATTATAGTGATATAGTGGTAGTCCAGTGATAGATCCTCTATTATAGTGATATAGTGGTAGTCCAGTGATAGATCCTCTATTATAGTGATATAGTGGTAGTCCAGTGATAGATCCTCTATTATAGTGATATAGTGGTAGTACAGTGATAGATCCTCTATTATAGTGATATAGTGGTAGTCCAGTGATAGATCCTCTATTATAGTGATATAGTGGTAGTACAGTGATAGATCCTCTATTATAGTGATATAGTGGTAGTCCAGTGATAGATCCTCTATTATAGTGATATAGTGGTAGTCCAGTGATGGATCCTCTATTATAGTGATATAGTGGTAGTCCAGTGATAGATCCTCTATTATAGTGATATAGTGGTAGTCCAGTGATAGATCCTCTATTATAGTGATATAGTGGTAGTCCAGTGATAGATCCTCTATTATAGTGATATAGTGGTAGTCCAGTGATAGATCCTCTATTATAGTGATATAGTGGTAGTCCAGTGATCCTCTATTATAGTGATATAGTGGTAGTCCAGTGATCCTCTATTATAGTGATATAGTGGTAGTCCAGTGATCCTCTATTATAGTGATATAGTGGTAGTCCAGTGATAGATCCTCTATTATAGTGATATAGTGGTAGTCCAGTGATCCTCTATTATAGTGATATAGTGGTAGTCCAGTGATCCTCTATTATAGTGATATAGTGGTAGTCCAGTGATAGATCCTCTATTATAGTGATATAGTGGTAGTCCAGTGATAGATCCTCTATTATAGTGATATAGTGGTAGTCCAGTGATAGATCCTCTATTATAGTGATATAGTGGTAGTCCAGTGATCCTCTATTATAGTGATATAGTGGTAGTCCAGTGATAGATCCTCTATTATAGTGATATAGTGGTAGTCCAGTGATCCTCTATTATAGTGATATAGTGGTAGTCCAGTGATAGATCCTCTATTATAGTGATATAGTGGTAGTCCAGTGATAGATCCTCTATTATAGTGATATAGTGGTAGTACAGTGATAGATCCTCTATTATAGTGATATAGTGGTAGTCCAGTGATAGATCCTCTATTATAGTGATATAGTGGTAGTCCAGTGATAGATCCTCTATTATAGTGATATAGTGGTAGTCCAGTGATAGATCCTCTATTATAGTGATATAGTGGTAGTCCAGTGATCCTCTATTATAGTGATATAGTGGTAGTACAGTGATAGATCCTCTATTATAGTGATATAGTGGTAGTCCAGTGATAGATCCTCTATTATAGTGATATAGTGGTAGTCCAGTGATCCTCTATTATAGTGATATAGTGGTAGTCCAGTGATAGATCCTCTATTATAGTGATATAGTGGTAGTCCAGTGATAGATCCTCTATTATAGTGATATAGTGGTAGTCCAGTGATCCTCTATTATAGTGATATAGTGGTAGTCCAGTGATAGATCCTCTATTATAGTGATATAGTGGTAGTCCAGTGATAGATCCTCTATTATAGTGATATAGTGGTAGTCCAGTGATAGATCCTCTATTATAGTGATATAGTGGTAGTCCAGTGATAGATCCTCTATTATAGTGATATAGTGGTAGTCCAGTGATAGATCCTCTATTATAGTGATATAGTGGTAGTCCAGTGATCCTCTATTATAGTGATATAGTGGTAGTACAGTGATGGATCCTCTATTATAGTGATATAGTGGTAGTCCAGTGATAGATCCTCTATTATAGTGATATAGTGGTAGTCCAGTGATCCTCTATTATAGTGATATAGTGGTAGTCCAGTGATAGATCCTCTATTATAGTGATATAGTGGTAGTCCAGTGATCCTCTATTATAGTGATATAGTGGTAGTCCAGTGATCCTCTATTATAGTGATATAGTGGTAGTCCAGTGATAGATCCTCTATTATAGTGATATAGTGGTAGTCCAGTGATAGATCCTCTATTATAGTGATATAGTGGTAGTCCAGTGATCCTCTATTATAGTGATATAGTGGTAGTCCAGTGATAGATCCTCTATTATAGTGATATAGTGGTAGTCCAGTGATAGATCCTCTATTATAGTGATATAGTGGTAGTCCAGTGATAGATCCTCTATTATAGTGATATAGTGGTAGTCCAGTGATCCTCTATTATAGTGATATAGTGGTAGTCCAGTGATAGATCCTCTATTATAGTGATATAGTGGTAGTCCAGTGATAGATCCTCTATTATAGTGATATAGTGGTAGTCCAGTGATATATCCTCTATTATAGTGATATAGTGGTAGTCCAGTGATAGATCCTCTATTATAGTGATATAGTGGTAGTCCAGTGATCCTCTATTATAGTGATATAGTGGTAGTCCAGTGATAGATCCTCTATTATAGTGATATAGTGGTAGTCCAGTGATAGATCCTCTATTATAGTGATATAGTGGTAGTCCAGTGATAGATCCTCTATTATAGTGATATAGTGGTAGTCCAGTGATAGATCCTCTATTATAGTGATATAGTGGTAGTCCAGTGATAGATCCTCTATTATAGTGATATAGTGGTAGTCCAGTGATAGATCCTCTATTATAGTGATATAGTGGTAGTCCAGTGATAGATCCTCTATTATAGTGATATAGTGGTAGTCCAGTGATAGATCCTCTATTATAGTGATATAGTGGTAGTCCAGTGATCCTCTATTATAGTGATATAGTGGTAGTCCAGTGATAGATCCTCTATTATAGTGATATAGTGGTAGTCCAGTGATCCTCTATTATAGTGATATAGTGGTAGTCCAGTGATAGATCCTCTATTATAGTGATATAGTGGTAGTCCAGTGATCCTCTATTATAGTGATATAGTGGTAGTCCAGTGATAGATCCTCTATTATAGTGATATAGTGGTAGTCCAGTGATAGATCCTCTATTATAGTGATATAGTGGTAGTCCAGTGATCCTCTATTATAGTGATATAGTGGTAGTCCAGTGATAGATCCTCTATTATAGTGATATAGTGGTAGTCCAGTGATAGATCCTCTATTATAGTGATATAGTGGTAGTCCAGTGATAGATCCTCTATTATAGTGATATAGTGGTAGTCCAGTGATAGATCCTCTATTATAGTGATATAGTGGTAGTCCAGTGATAGATCCTCTATTATAGTGATATAGTGGTAGTCCAGTGATCCTCTATTATAGTGATATAGTGGTAGTCCAGTGATAGATCCTCTATTATAGTGATATAGTGGTAGTCCAGTGATAGATCCTCTATTATAGTGATATAGTGGTAGTCCAGTGATAGATCCTCTATTATAGTGATATAGTGGTAGTCCAGTGATAGATCCTCTATTATAGTGATATAGTGGTAGTCCAGTGATCCTCTATTATAGTGATATAGTGGTAGTCCAGTGATAGATTCCTCTATTATAGTGATATAGTGGTAGTCCAGTGATAGATCCTCTATTATAGTGATATAGTGGTAGTCCAGATAGATCCTCTATTATAGTGATATAGTGGTAGTCCAGTGATAGATCCTCTATTATAGTGATATAGTGGTAGTCCAGTGATAGATCCTCTATTATAGTGATATAGTGGTAGTCCAGTGATAGATCCTCTATTATAGTGATATAGTGGTAGTCCAGTGATAGATCCTCTATTATAGTGATATAGTGGTAGTCCAGTGATCCTCTATTATAGTGATATAGTGGTAGTCCAGTGATAGATCCTCTATTATAGTGATATAGTGGTAGTCCAGTGATCCTCTATTATAGTGATATAGTGGTAGTCCAGTGATA
>NW_028164148.1:0-22500 GCF_964263955.1 Coregonus lavaretus
TGTGTACATATAGTTCCTTGTGTGTAAGGGACCCCCTAGATGAGCAAACTGTTGACCATTAAAATATGGATAGCTGAGAACTCTTTCTAAAAGGGTAAACAGGTTTACAAAACAGTTGTTTTAAAGAAACACCACACACGCTCACACACACACACCCAAAGAACCAGTGGCTCTTGTGTAGAGAGAGCGAGAGCGAGAGCGAGAGAGAGAGGAGAGAGAGAGAGAGGAGAGAGAGAGAGGAGAGAGAGAGAGAGAGAGAGAGAGAGAGAGAGAGAGAGAAGAGAGAGAGAGAGAGAGAGAGAGAGAGAGAGAGAGAGAGAGAGAGAGAGAGAGAGAGAGATGAGAGAGAGAGAGAGAGAGCGAGAGAGCGAGAGGAGAGCGAGAGAGAGAGAGAGAGAAGAGAGAGAGAGAGAGAGAGAGATAGAGAGGGAGAGAGAGAGAGAGAGATATATAGAGAGATAGGGGAGGGACGGAGAAAGAGAGAGAGAGCTGTAATTCATTGAAGGTAAATACAATTTTCTTTCAAACCTTTTATTTTCTTCTAAATTGTTACTTCAGAAATGTAAGCATACATATACAAATTCTTAAAGTTCACTATACAATATTGAATATTAAACTATGACACTAATGTTTCCTACTAAACCTATGTATCATAAACATTATTATTACACAAAACTACACCTTACTAAACAATACATGTATAATTATTATAATAATGTTTTTCTTAGAAAAAAAACAGAATCAGCATTTTTGATTCATGAAGGACACAACACACCTAGAATTGGTCTAGGAGACATGTTTTCTGGAGTTTTCTGTTGTTCATCTCTCTTGAGGTTTCTTGTCACTCGTAGTGTTCACAGGACAAGTCTAACACTTATTTATACTCAGGCAGACCTACCCAGAAATTACTTTTTCATTCTACAAGGGGTCACAAGCTCACTACACAGCAGCTCCATAAGTTCACTACAAAAATTCCCAACTGTTTCACATTTTTCAAACAATTCAAACTTTAAGTTCAACTAGGTCAGTACACGACACATCAATCACCAGGCCATTACGTTTCATTTCAAACATGTTGTAGAGAGTTCGTTGCACAGTGCTGATATTCTCTTATTCTTAAACAAACTTTAAACTTTAGAAAATGACACAGACAACGGCTTCTGAGTATATGTAAAATATCCTTAGTTATGCAATTGCAGGCAGAAGTTAATACAGAGTCAACAGGATTTGTATAGCTCTTCATAAGTTCTGCAAATTGTCCAAAACAATCTCTGCTTTTCATCCAAGCACGCCCCTCCCTGGCAGATCAGGAGCCACCATGTTTTCTTCTTGTGGCTGTGTGGAAGCAACGAGAAATTGAAACACTACAGGTCTACCTGTTCCTCCAGTTGATCTCTATCCCATGTCCTTGACTACACGCCCAGACCAGCTGCAGGGAGCTACCAGGTCTACCTGTTCCTCCAGTTGATCTCAATCCCATGTCCTTGACTACACGCCCAGACCAGCTGCAGGGAGCTACCAGGTCTACCTGTTCCTCCAGTTGATCTCTATCCCATGTCCTTGACTACACGCCCAGACCAGCTGCAGGGAGCTGGAGGGAACCATCCTTACCAAAAGCACAGCATTGGTAGTTAAGAAATGTCTCTACTATTGTTAATCATATTAATTATTAACTATTAATATTTAACAAATCAGGTAAATATGTGCTCTTTCTCTCACAGCATAATAGATCATATATTCCTCATCAATGTGCTTTACTTCAAAGAAACAGCTGCACTATCAAGTTACATAAGCACACCCTAAATAGTGAAGAGAACGTCCGGACAGGATGTCCTTAAAAGGTCATAAACACAGGACACAGGAAAACTCACCAATCACTTTTTGACAGCAACCGTCTACTATATTCTCTTGTCTGTGAAACAAGACAGTTGGAGATTGAAACATTGTATGTGTATTCCCTTCCCCCAACTGCTCTGTTCACTCAGACAAACAAACCAGACTGCAGTTTCCCACGCAAGAATTGACTTCAAATCCTAAATTACTTGATGTCTTTCAGAAATACATAATTTTCCCCCCTCATAATTCCATAGGTCTATAGGAGTGTCTCAGGTTTTCATTACAACCATTTCTAGTGCATATTGTATATGGTTTCAATATCAGATTTGATAAATAAAAGATTATAACATGAAATGCTCAGTGTTGATTTTAAATTTAAACATTAACAGTCCACAAAAATGTTGTGTAAAACAGTATGTTGCTATCCAGAAGATTAGTGATATATGTTCTCCTCACTTCATCTAACCTGACCTCTGCCCAAATTGCTCACTCCTCCCCAACTCACAGCTGTCATTTTGACTTGTACCAGACTGTGTCTCTTCTCCTCCAATGGGATCCCTGATGACTAACAATAACATATCCTGACAGAATGGAAACATTATACATTCCCCTCTCTCCCTCAGTGACATGAATAAGTCAATTTCATGTTTAGAAGTCAGAACCCAACAAGCGCTACGCCAAGAGGCCCAAACCTCTCGATGATGTGGCTAGGTGTTGGATTAAGGTCGCTACATTACCCCCTTCCTTGGGGAGAGCATGCCCCCACACTTCTTTATAGCAAGTCTCTCACGTGTACACGCCTCTTTGATGGCCTCACAGGCACTATCCCACTTCTGACACCAATGTAACGAATTAAGGGATAGCTCCAACCGGGACTCGAACCCGGGTCCAGTGACTATCAAGCCAACACCTTATCCATTACACCAAGAGATCAGAAGGTGGTAATTGGTAGGTTTTGGGTTCAGCTTGCTACAGTATATACTTATATAGGGCAATGTGTGATCTGGGAGCGGCAGCACTACCACTAGTGCTCCTGACACAGCCTAACACAATCTTTACCTTCTGAACCTTAAAAACTGACCTAAAGTCAGATACATTTAGACAAACCACCATGTGAGCAGCAAGTGTAGGGTTAATGGAGTGAAGTGGGGGATGGGTAGGACCACCAGTATCAACTATATGTCTACTGCCTGAGTGGCGCAGTGGTCTAATGCACTGCATCACAGTGCTAACTGTGCCACGAGAGATCCTAGTTCGAATCCAGGCTCTGTCGCAGCCGGCCGCGACCAGGAGACTCATGGGTGGCGCACAATTGGTCCAGGGTAGGGGAGGGAATGGCCGGCAGGGATGTAGCTCAGTTGATAGAGCATGGCGTTTGCAACGCCAGGGTTGTGGGTTCGATTCCCGTGGGGGGCCAGTATAAAAAAAGATGTATTCACTAACTGTAAGTCGCTCTGGATAAGAGTGTCTGCTAAATGACTAAGATGCTCTTCATCAACACCATCTCACCTGTGAAACTAGATATCAGCAATCAATCAACAAGACTAATGAAATGAAGACATTAGAACTGCGAAAGGTCAGATATTATAATCTGACACCAATTTCTTACTGGTAGATGTTGTACATGATCTGTCAATCTCTCCTCCTCTTCCCCCATCTCTCTTTGCTGGGGTGAAGTTTCCCCTAGATACAGATCTAGGATCAGCTTCCCCTCCCCCAAACCTAACAAGGATCATTAGTGGGGGGGAATTTAAACCTGATCCAAAGCCAGTGTCTATTTGGGAAACTTGTCCCCTCCCCCACAACTCTACATGTGGATGCGGCTTCCTCCATCTCACCATGTTCACAAAGAAAACGGCAGTGTATTTCAGCTGTAAGTATTTTGAAGTTACTAGCTATATTATTTGAATTGAATCGACCTAGCTTCATTATTATTCAACAATAACTGGGCCAATGTAGCCGTAGCAGCAGTGGTGGTTCTAGAACATTCCCAGTGGGAGGGGCCAGGCTGGGGCCAGTTGTACTGTTAGAGGGGCCAGTTACATCACACATTATTGTTGTCATGTCGTTTTCTTCACTGAATTGCAGGCATTCTTGCAAAAATAATTCATCTAGATTCAAGGCCTTTGCCCTCCTTGACTCAATACTTAATACACCTAAATTGCTTAATCTTTCATCTGACATTGTGGACCTAAGATACGTTTTCACCAGCTTTAGAGCAGAAAAACTCTGTTCACAAGAAGCGATACTAACAGGGATTGAAACAGCTATTCTGCACAGTTTAAAGAGCTGAAAGAAAACTTAGAGCCATATATCGACATGCCCAGCGAGTGTCACTTAGTCTCTGAAGCTCTCTAGGTGCACCTGGGTACATCTCTCTTTGTACGCTAAGCCATTCTTGATGCGCATATGACCCAGATGTGAAGACATACAGTCTTTCTAGTAAGGAGAAGAACTGTCCTACCTCAGGGACAGCTTTGACTGTATCCACTAAAACTAAGTGTAGACAGTGTGCACTGCAGTGGAGGTAAAAGGCTTTGCTTGTGCTTTAATGCGTTGCCTGGACGCCTGAATGCTTGCCACTCATAACTGAAGCACCGTCATATGCTTGGCCTACTAGGTTGTTTTTGTATTCAAGACCATGACTTTCTAATTTGTGTATGATTTAGTCAGTAAGCCCTGCTGCATCTAGTGCAGGGGTGTCAAACTCATTTTAGCTCAGGGGCCACATGGAGGAAAATCTATTCCCAAGTGGGCCGGACCGGTAAAATCATGGTATATATAACTTTAAAAAAACAACTTCAGATTGTTTTCTTTATTTTAATACTATCAACATAAAACATAAAGCTGGAGCCTGAGGACAGTGTGTCCAAAATAGTACAAGCACAACATCACTATTAATCATAAAACACCTGAAGTTTATTTGAAAATTCTAAAGAAAAAGAACACACAAACACACAATGCCTCAGTGATTCACATAACTGTTTCACAGATCACAGAACTATATCAGGGTGTCATTTCTCAGGCAGAAATGTAGATACAAATAATGAAATCCTGTTCCCCAAACAAGTGCAAGAACCACAGAGTCAAGAATAGGTTAAATATACAAATAAAATAAAATCAATTAAAAACAATAGCACATCAACATAAAAACATATAACCATAAAGCTGGAGCCTGAGGACAGTGTGTCCAAAAGCACAACATCACTATTAATCATAAAACACCTCAAGTTATTTGAAATTCTGAGGACAAACAACACACACACACACAATGCCTCAGTGATTCACAGAAGTATATCACAGATCACAGAACTATATCAGGGTGTCTCATGCAGTACTTTAAGTGGGGTTGCATAGTTTATTTGACTCCTGATACCTGGCATCTTTTAGCTTTCACCAGCGCATCAATATCAGGCGTCACATCCTGAGTGGCAGCCAACTTCAGGATGTGATTCAAGTGCTTGTGCGTGAGCCTTGAGCGCAGCTTTGTTTTATTCATGACGTTATCCATCTTTAATGACTTGCAACACAAAGCCTCCTGGTGCAAAATAAAGTGAAAAGTCCAAAAATCACGTCCTCCATTTGCAGATTGCACTTTCTCTCTGAACTTTGTCACAACGCCTGCTTTTTTCCCGATAATTGAGGGCGCACCATCTGTAGCCAGGCTGACAGCGCGGGACCAGTCCACTCCGACCCTGTCCAGCGCGCCGACGAGTGCAGTGAAAATATCAGCTGCTGTCGTTGTATCTGTCATCGGCACCAACTCCACAAACTCCTCGGTGACGGTTAATGTGTCATCAACTCCGCGGATGAAAATGGCCAGTTGTGCAACATCTGTAATGTCCGTGCTTTCATCAATTGCAACCGAAAACGCAATAAATGACTTTACTTTTTGTTTCAACTGGCTGTCCAAATCCACTGAAAGATCGGAAATCCTGTCTGCAACTGTGTTTCTTGTCAGGCTGATATTTGCAAAAGCCTGGTGCTTTTCAGGGCACACAATCTCTGCTGCCTTCATCATGCATGTTTTTACAAATTCACCCTCACTAAATGGATTTGAAGCCACTACGATTTCATTAGCAATGAGGTAGCTAGCTTTCACTGCAGCGTCACTGATGTCTCGGCTGTGAGTAAACACAGACTGCTGTTTCTTCAGACCCGCCAACAGTTCATTCACCGTCTCTCTTCTCCGCTGTCCTTGAAAGTTGTCATATTTGTCGGCTTGAAGACTCACATAGTGGCGACGAAGGTTATATTCTTTTAGCACTGCAACATGCTGTGAACACACCAAACATACAGCTTTCCCATTCAATTCCGTGAATAAATAGAAGGATGAAAATTTTTCTTGGAACACTCTGCACTCTGCGTCCACTTTTCTCTTTTTTGACAGAGACATATTGGGGCAATGAGGGTGCCAAAGCGCATAATGTTAAAAGTAGAAGCCGTAATAAATATCGCGGGCAAAACAAAGTAGCTCATCCGGACTGGCTGCACTTGCTTGACCTATTTGCTCTGCCCCGGTATAAACAGTTTGCTTGCTTAACACAATTGCTATTGCGCCATCCAGTGGACACAATTGGAACAGCAGTTTCTTTTATTGAAAAATTGCAGCTCATTTTTATACTTTACAAAATCATCTCGCGGGCCGGATTAAACCCGTTTGCGGGCCTGTGTATGATTTAGTCAGTAAGCCCTGCTGCATCTAGTGGATCAGCTGATTCAAAGTGGAGACAGCTCTCATGGACAGCTCCACTGAAATAGTACCTGAGTACTGGAGATATCTGATCCTTTTGTTTTAACATCTTTTGTTTTCCGTCTGCCATTATGCTGAAGACCTCACTGTCTTCCACTTCTTCTATCATCTCTGTTGGAACCATGTCTGCCAAACAACTCAGAACCTCATTCTGAATCCCTTTGCTTGTGTATTTTGCATTATGAATGGAAGTCAACCTTTTTTCCACAGTTGTGTCATGCTTAGCTATTGTTTCTAGGATTGCCATGAAGTTCCCCTTTATTATCAGACTCTGCAGACTCATCGTGTCCTCTTTGTGCAATGTTTTGTGTGGCTGTAAGTAGTAGTACTTCTCCTATTGCTTTAATATAGTCCCCATTTTCTTGAACCTGTTTGTTGTGTTCCTTGTTTAGGGCATTTACCAGTGTTGCATTACTTTTTACAGCTTTCTGATAGACTCTCCATGTAATCATTGCTTATTTGTGCCGCTCAGCCCTTGCATGAATTGCAAATCCCCCCTCTTTGTAAGTTGCCTTCTTCCAGTTGTTAAAACCCAATTTTGAATCCAATGCAGTCTCTGAGACAGGCGTAACAAACCACAGAGTCTGATTTGTTTGAATATTGAAGCCAGGGGTGGATGTGGTACCAGGCCGCCTTGAAGCTCCTCCTCCTGTCCCCCATCAGAGTTCTTGGGTCCATGTTCATCACTGGCTGCACCGGTGGCTCCTCCCGGGATTGGCTGACATCACTCTCAGTCTCTCCAATGGTCTTCCTGCTGTCTCTCTCTGCTCTCTCTTGCTCTCTCCACACCTGAACCCTCTGGCTCTGTCTGACTTTCTGCCTTGTCTTTTCTTTGGAAGAAACATTAAGTCCTTTTTTCTCATCATGTTGGTGACAACTATAGAGCAAAAGCAATGGGGACCAAGCTTATTCATTCATTTACTGAAAATAACTGACTTGCTAGGTATCTAGCTTTCATGTCTAACCTTTTAACGTTACAATGCGTTTACTGAGTGTGGTTTAAGTAAAAGCACTCAGCAACATGCGTTTTTGATCAAATATTATACCCTTTTTCATATTGCCATACATTTTCGATGCCTGACTGTTAGAATTAGCTACAAAACTAAACCAAAAACAATGCAAAAGGAATACATAGCCCAGGATTCATGCCCATTGGTTAATTAATTCACAAAGAAAGTAACAAACGGACATGTTAACATTAGCTGATCTAACGTTACACTTCTGTAATGCATTTAATAGTTAACTATGTTACAAATACAACATATTCAACATGTTGCTCACCTCTCTTTATTTCCTTCTTCTTGCTTGAACGATATTATTTGCGGCAAATTTCTTTCAACTTCTGAATAGAAAAAAACTTGCAGATCCATGTGGTACGATACTGTTGTGTTCCGCCTAAAGGAGTCCCACTAGAAAATGTGTTGGGTTACATTAGTGTTCCGCTTTGCCACTGTCTAATAACGGATGTACAAAAATCAAAATAAATAAAAAAAGAACATGATCGCAATTTTTTTTTTCTGTGATAATTATTTCAGACTCCGCATTTAGAGGGGCCACAAGGGGGTCCAAGCTTGTTGTCACAGGGGCACTGCCCCCCCCCCCAGAACCGCTAGCTAGATATGTATTCTGTACCTCATTATAGATCCATCTGTGGTTGGTTCAACTAGATATGTATGCTGTACCTCATTATAGATCCATCTGTGGTTGGTTCAACTAGATATGTATTCTGTACCTCATTATAGATCCATCTGTGGTTGGTTCAACTAGATATGTATTCTGTACCTCATTATAGATCCATCTGTGGTTGGTTCAGCTAGATATGTATTCTGTACCTCATTATAGATCCATCAGTGGTTGGTTCAACTAGATATGTATTCTGTACCTCATTATAGATCCATCTGTGGTTGATTCAGCTAGATATGTATTATGTACCTCATTATAGATCCATCTGTGGTTGGTTCAGCTAGATATGTGTCTTTACCTCATTATTGATCCATCTGTGGTTGGTTCAGCTAGATATGTATTCTGTACCTCATTATAGATCCATCTGTGGTTGGTTCAACTAGATATGTATGCTGTGCCTCATTATAGATCTATCTGTGGTTGGTTCAACTAGATATGTATGCTGTACCTCATTATAGATCCATCTGTGGTTGGTTCAACTAGATATGTAATCTGTACCTCATAGTTCCATCTGTGGTTGGTTCAGCTAGATACTGTATGTATTCTGTACCTCATTATAGATCCATCTGTGGTTGGTTCAACTAGATATGTATGCTGTACCTCATTATAGATCCATCTGTGGTTGGTTCAACTAGATATGTATTCTGTACCTCATTATAGATCCATCTGTGGTTGGTTCAGCTAGATATGTATTCTGTACCTCATTATAGATCCATCTGTGGTTGGTTCAGCTAGATATGTATTATGTACCTCATTATAGATCCATCTGTGGTTGGTTCAACTAGATATGTATTCTGTACCTCATTATAGATCCATCTGTGGTTGGTTCAGCTAGATATGTATTCTGTACCTCATTATAGATCCATCTGTGGTTGGTTCAGCTAGATATGTATTCTGTACCTCATTATTGATCCATCTGTGGTTGGTTCAACTAGATATGTATGCTGTGCCTCATTATAGATCTATCTGTGGTTGGTTCAACTAGATATGTATGCTGTACCTCATTATAGATCCATCTGTGGTTGGTTCAACTAGATATGTAATCTGTACCTCATAGTTCCATCTGTGGTTGGTTCAGCTAGATACTGTATGTATTCTGTACCTCATTATAGATCCATCTGTGGTTGGTTCAACTAGATATGTATGCTGTACCTCATTATAGATCCATCTGTGGTTGGTTCAACTAGATATGTATTATGTACCTCATTATAGATCCATCTGTGGTTGGTTCAGCTAGATATGTATTCTGTACCTCATTATAGATCCATCTGTGGTTGGTTCAGCTAGATATGTATTATGTACCTCATTATAGATCCATCTGTGGTTGGTTCAACTAGATATGTATTCTGTACCTCATTATAGATCCATCTGTGGTTGGTTCAGCTAGATATGTATTCTGTACCTCATTATAGATCCATCTGTGGTTGGTTCAGCTAGATATGTATTCTGTACCTCATTATTGATCCATCTGTGGTTGGTTCAACTAGATATGTATGCTTTGCCTCATTATAGATCTATCTGTGGTTGGTTCAACTAGATATGTATGCTGTACCTCATTATAGATCCATCTGTGGTTGGTTCAACTAGATATGTAATCTGTACCTCATAGTTCCATCTGTGGTTGGTTCAGCTAGATACTGTATGTATTCTGTACCTCATTATAGATCCATCTGTGGTTGGTTCAACTAGATATGTATGCTGTACCTCATTATAGATCCATCTGTGGTTGGTTCAACTAGATATGTATTATGTACCTCATTATAGATCCATCTGTGGTTGGTTCAGCTAGATATGTATTCTGTACCTCATTATAGATCCATCTGTGGTTGGTTCAGCTAGATATGTATTATGTACCTCATTATAGATCCATCTGTGGTTGGTTCAACTAGATATGTATTCTGTACCTCATTATAGATCCATCTGTGGTTGGTTCAGCTAGATATGTATTCTGTACCTCATTATAGATCCATCTGTGGTTGGTTCAGCTAGATATGTATTCTGTACCTCATTATTGATCCATCTGTCAGTATCGTAAACAATGAACGGAGCTCAACAAAGCAACTTAACCACACAATGTACTAAAGGTATGTAGACATGTAATAAATATTCAACAGCAAACACTATGTACATCTTTCCACTGGAACCGTGGATTGTCTGTTCTTCTCTGTAGTTTACTCACACATGGGTATGTATAATGTAGACCTGGGTTCAAATAGGATTTGTTTTCTTACTAATGCATTAGCTGGGCTTTTTTGAGCTTGCCTGTCACAATGAAACCAATGGAATAATCCCAAAAGTGCAAACACTCAAAATGTAATCAAATGCTCAAAGTGTTTGACAGAAAACAAATACTATTTGAACCCAGGTCTGGTATGTGGTCCTATTAGACTCCTGATCCAGATCTGTGTGGTTCAACCAACTCTTAGTTTCCTGATTCAGATCTGTTTAAACCAACTCTTAGTTTCCTGATTCAGATCTGTTTAAACCAAGTCTTAGTTTCCTGATTCAGATCTGTTAAACCAACTCTTAGTTTCCTGATTCAGATCTGTTTAAACCAACTCTTAGTTTCCTGATTCAGATCTGTTTAAACCAACTCTTAGTTTCCTGATTCAGATCTGTTTAAACCAACTATTCTGACTGTCATTGTCATGCCATGTACACAACCAGTCAGAAGTTTGGACACACCTACTCATTCAAGGGTTTTTCTTAATTTTTACTATTTTCTACTTTGTAAAATAATAGTGAAGACATTAAACCTATGAAATAACACATATGGAATCATGTAGTAACCAAAAAAGTGTTAAACAAATCAAAATATATTTTATATTTGAGATTTTTCAAATAGCCACCCTTTGCCTTGATGACAGCTTTACACACTCTTGGCATTCTCTCAACCAGCTTCATGAGGTAGTCACCTGGAATGCCTTTCAATTAACAGGTGTGCCTTCTTAAAAGTTAATTTGTGGAATTTATTTCCTTCTTAATGCGTTTGAGCCAATCAGTTGTGTTGTGACAAGGTAGGGGGAGTATACAGAAGATAGCCCTATTTGGTAAAAGACCAAGTCCATATTATGGCAAGAACAGCTCAAATAAGCAAAGAGAAACGACAGTCCATCATTACTTTAAGACATGAAGGTCAGTCAATACAGAACATTTCAAGAACTTTTAAAGTTTCTTCAAGTGCAGTCGCAAAAACCATCAATAACTATGATGAAACTGGCTCTCATGAGGACCGCCACAGGAATGGAAGACCCAGAGTTACAGGGAGGAACAGAGAGAGAGAGGAGAGAGGAGGGACAGAGAGAGAGAGAGAGGAGAGAGGAGGGAGGGACAGAGAGAGAGGAGAGAGGAGGGAAAAATGGCATGGTTAGTTTTAGACAGCTGTTGAGGATTCATTTCTTCCAAGTTGACACACCTAATCTTTAGTGAGAGACTTGGTTGTGTTCTGTATATTGTGGAGGGGCTGAATCTGCTAGTTTCCACTAGTTCACTAGTTAACCCCTGAGCCAGAGAACTGGCCCACATCCAGCCAACTCCGCCCACAGGAGCAAATTGAGTTAGCAAGCTAAAATATCTAGCATGAGATTCGGTTGGGTTCCAACTCAGAGATTATAACACACCTAACATTGAGACAGTAAACCAACCCTTGTATTAATGGACCTAACATTGAGACAGTAAACCAAACCTTGTATTAAGGGAACTAACATTGAGACAGTAAACCAACCGTCGTAGTAAGGGACCTAACATTGAGACAGTAAACCAAACCTTGTATTAAGGGACCTAACATTGAGACAGTAAACCAAACCTTGTATTAATGGACCTAACATTGAGACAGTAAACCAAACCTTGTATTAATGGACCTAACATTGAGACAGTAAACCAAACCTTGTATTAATGGACCTAACATTGAGACAGTAAACCAAACCTTGTATTAATGGACCTAACATTGAGACAGTAAACCAACCCTTGTATTAAGGGACCTAACATTGAGACAGTAAACCAAACCTTGTATTAATGGACCTAACATTGAGACAGTAAACCAAACCTTGTATTAAGGGACCTAACATTGAGACAGTAAACCAACCGTCGTAGTAAGGGACCTAACATTGAGACAGTAAACCAAACCTTGTATTAAGGGACCTAACATTGAGACAGTAAACCAAACCTTGTATTAATGGACCTAACATTGAGACAGTAAACCAAACCTTGTATTAATGGACCTAACATTGAGACAGTAAACCAAACCTTGTATTAATGGACCTAACATTGAGACAGTAAACCAAACCTTGTATTAATGGACCTAACATTGAGACAGTAAACCAACCCTTGTATTAAGGGACCTAACATTGAGACAGTAAACCAAACCTTGTATTAATGGACCTAACATTGAGACAGTAAACCAACCGTCGTAGTAAGGGACCTAACATTGAGACAGTAAACCAACCGTCGTAGTAAGAGACCTAACATTGAGACAGTAAACCAAACCTTGTATTAAGGGACCTAACATTGAGACAGTAAACCAAACCTTGTATTAATGGACCTAACATTGAGACAGTAAACCAACCCTTGTATTAATGGACCTAACATTGAGACAGTAAACCAAACCTTATATTAATGGACCTAACATTGAGACAGTAAACCAAACATTGTATTAAGGGACCTAACATTGAGACAGTAAACCAACCCTTGTATTAATGGACCTAACATTGAGACAGTAAACCAACCCTTGTATTAATGGACCTAACATTGAGACAGTAAACCAACTGTCGTAGTAAGGGACCTAACATTGAGACAGTAAACCAAACCTTGTATTAATGGACCTAACATTGAGACAGTAAACCAACCCTTGTATTAAGGGACCGTTATGATGAGTTTCTCGGGTATCAAAGAATCAAGGATGCAAGGATATACTGAGACACTTTGTAGACAGTTAATGCAAATGTTTAATGATTGGTACCGGGTTCGTTACAACAATGACCAGAGCTTTGGCCTTGATGTTACGAACTATCTTGAACAAAGAAGACTCTACCTTATATACCCTTTATTACTACATAAACAGAAATGGGTGATTCCAGCTGTTATATACTTGTTATATAGAGGAGGTGGCTAAGGGATTTTTAACGGTACCAACTGTTATGATGAGTTTCTAGGGTGCTCAAAGAATCAAGGATGCAAGGTTATACTTAGACACTCTGTGGAGATTTCATACCAAGAATTTATTGAATCACGAGCTCGTGGGTTCATCTAACCAGCGGACGTGGCTTTGGCCTTCGTCAGTTGGACTCCTTCACAACGGAAACCCTCTACCTTATATACCCTTCTGTTACCATCTTCCTGACATACATCTGGCAAGTCTCCATGGGTGCCTTTACAACGGAAACCCTCTACCTTATATACCCTTCTGTTACCATCTTCCTGGCATACATCTGGCAAGTCTCCATGGGTGCCTTTACAACGGAAACCCTCTACCTTATATACCCTTCTGTTACCATCTTCCTGGCATACATCTGGCAAGTCTCCATGGGTGCCTTTACAACGGAAACCCTCTACCTTATATACCCTTCTGTTACCATCTTCCTGGCATACATCTGGCAAGTCTCCATGGGTGCCTTTACAAAGGAAACCCTCTACCTTATATACCCTTCTGTTACCATCTTCCTGGCATACATCTGGCAAGTCTCCATGGGCGCTCCCTGTCTTTGATGTTCATCACTCTTTACCCCAAAGCCAGTATCCTAAACATCACTCATGCTATCCTAAACATCAGTAATCTCCTTTGACATAATAGAATGTAGACTTTCTGTCTCCTAACCGCTTATCCAATAACTCTTCCCTGGTGCCCACAACACTATGACATGACATCATTATACCATAAAAACATCATATCAATCCACTCTTTTCTTTTTTCTTTTTTTTTTTGTGGTAAGTGACATGACTTAACCTCAACAATTCACATATAACTTTATATAAAATACAATATTCTCTACTCAGTATCACATATATCTCTGACTAGATCCTAAACTATGCTAGATAACTGAGAATTGATCCCCTTCTACATTCTATACCTGAATCCAACCTGATTCTCCATATATTTAATCAACAAAGGTATAAATTCCCAGTCATCTATCTTATGTGATATCAAACCTTTCAAACCTCTATAACTCAGTCTGAGTAAAAGATAAACACATAATTAACTACTATATATTCATGCTAATAATCTATGTAGTCAAAACCTTATTTTTATATATAAGGAAAAATCCCACAGACATCCTCCCTTTTAAAATGACCCCTTTTTCTGATACATGCTAATCAAATATACCCATTACTTATTCATGCTACCAAGAAAACATACATCAACGAAATTGTGACCATCCTGACATCATCACTACAAATACAAAGATCCATGACACTTTGTACTTACATGGATTTTATAATCTGAACACATGAATATAAAAATAACAAAAACATCCGTCTACTTCATCCACGCGCAGTCAGAGGAACCCCAAGTTTCTCCCTGGTCACAAGGGGCTCTATCTGATCCACTGAGATATTCATCTTCGATCCTGTAAACCTTAAATGCCATGGTATACATTTCCAACTTAACATTCCCATTCCTCAATCAACATTATCAATGGAGTCTAAACTGGAACAAGATGACATAGAATAATAATTAGTCCTTTCCCTCCTTGTATTACCATTAACTGATACATCTCTAACTGTAATCACAGGCATGTTAGTAATCGTTTGTACAGATCTTAAAATCAATCCCCGAAAAATTGGAAACAACACCCCATAACTATGGCTGCAATAATTACTATGGCCACTAGAGGACCTAGAATACTTGCCATCCATGTTCCTATGGAATTACCCACTAAACAACCTTTAAAAAACTCCAACAGCATTCAAATTACCATATCCTCCTCATCTTAATATAATAGCCTCCAATTCTATGTGATTATCAATTACACATTCTAATGATTGACATCTCAGACCCAATTGCTTAACAACTCATGATTGTTAAAATATACAATGGTAAACTCCGCCTTTGTCCTCCTAATATTCCTGATATAACATACACATTATAACACTCTATTATCGCTCCCTGTTACATCATCACATCCCTAGACTATTCCTGCTTTAATAATTCAACCAAATTCACATCATATGAAAATATCATAACCCCATGATAATAACCAATTAAGTACTTGCCATTCAACATAGATATGTAGCACCCTAAACATCCATATCAATATCACCCAATACTTCAAATGTATATAATGACTAATATGTTAATATATTAACCCAATTAATCACATATTCATGATTTCATTCACAATCCTCACCTTAACTTCCATGTTTCAAACAGTATGAGTCAACAATGTCTATTCAATAAATCCTATAAATGTATCCTAAGACATGACCTTAATGTATCACTGTTTAAACCCCTAATATCTATAGAAAACATTTATATGCTTATACATACTAATAATTCACTTAAATCACTCATTAATCTTATAAATTATAACCAACCAAATTACTTAACTCAACCAAATTTAAAATGACAATTCTTATTCACTTTATCCTTATCACTGAAAATGAAAACTCTCAACTTAATCACCCATTACAACTTTCAGAATGTATACTTATATTAACATACATTATAAACATTCATAATTCAATTATGACTTTCCTCATCCTGAAAATAAATACAGATCATTATCTCAATGCATTCTCAATACTATCACTTTAGCAGTGTATATACCTACTATCATCTCCAGATCGTCAGTTTCCTCGTAGCCTTCTGTAGCATCGGTTGACAGGATACCTGTTCAATCTCCCCTCTATCCATACCTCCGTTGGTGTAGACTGTGTGGTGATGATGAACCTTCTTCCTTCACTAGTTCTATGATCATGCAGAGTCCTTCTCCATTTATTTACCTAAAGCTCAGTCAAAAAATTAAAAACATAATAAAACGCTCCTTTAAGACGTATCACCTGTCTCCAAGTTGCAAAAAAAATGTCCAGATTCTCCCGGTAGGTCTGTCAGAGAAACCTTCACCTTTTCTAAAGAAAGTCTGCATAACATTGTTAGTTGAGACACAGCATGCTACTTCATCCTGTCTTCTTATCAGTCCTGATAAGCCTTTTATATTAGGAAGTACACATTCTCAGTTTGTTACCTGTATAAAAGACACCTGTCCACAGAAGCAATCAATCAATCAGATTCCAAACTCTCCACCATGGCCAAGACCAAAGAGCTCTCCAAGGATGTCAGGGACAAGATTGTAGACCTACACAAGGCTGGAATGGGCTACAAGACCATCGCCAAGCAGCTTGGTGAGAAGGTGACAACAGTTGGTGCGATTATTCGCAAATGGAAGAAACACAAAAGAACTGTCAATCACAAAATCAGCAGGGGATCAAATACTTTTTTCCCTCACTGTATGTGTGTATGTATGTGTGTATATATGTATATTATGTAAAATACACATTGGTATTTTAACAGTGTTATTGTAAGAGTTTAAATGTTTAAACAGAGGATACATCTACATCTTATCCATACATCTAAAACAGTATAAAACAAAACAAAACCAAACCCATAAAAAAATAAAAAGATCTTGTCTGGAAACGAGCGTCTGCTAAATGACTTAAATTAAAATGTAACATCTAAAAAAGTATCAACAAAGTGCAGTATGTTCTGAGTATGTTACCTTAACGTCAACTCATAACGTCCCACTATAACTTCATGGGAGTCTAGTGGAAAGACTGCATGTTGTTTTGGGTGGATTCATCAACATTTGCAGAATATTCCTGTAATGTCAGATGGCATCTTGTCAGACGGCAACAGCCTAGTCGGCTGCAGACACTCATAAGGAGTTCAAGTAGTTTATTTGCCATTTGCAGGTATTAAAAGTAATACATACATTGTAATTCCTTGTTGGAGCTCATATAGGACAGTACATACCAGTGGAGGCTGCTGAGGGGAGGACAGCTCATAATAATGGCTGGAACGGAGCCAATGAAATGGCATCAAATACATGGAAACCATGGAAACCATGTATTTGATGTATTTGATACCATTCCACTCAATCCGCTCCAGCCATTACAAGCCTGTCCTCCCCAACTAAGGTCTCACCAACCTCCTGTGGTACGTACACACAAACAGTAAAATATATCATAAGAACATCAATAAAACATGCAAAGTGGTAAAAGATCATAAAAGGAACAAATGTGTGTGTGTGTCCAGTGTGTGTCTGGGCGTGTGTCCAGTGTGTGTGTGTCCTGTGTGTGTGTGTGTGTCCAGTGTGTGTGTGTGTCCTGTGTGTGTGTGTCCAGTGTGTGTGTGTCCAGTGTGTGTGTGTGTGTGTGTCCTGTGTGTGTGTGTGTGTGTACCCAGTGTGTGTGTCCGGTGTGTGTGTGTCCAGTGTGTGTGTGTGTGTGTCCAGTGTGTTTGTGTGTCCAGTGTGTGTGTGTGTGTGGGTGTGTGTGTGTGTGTCCAGTGTTTGTGTGTCCAGCATGTGTGTGTGTCCGGTGTGTGTGTCCAGTGTGTGTTGGTGTGTGTGTGTCCAGTGTGTGTGTCCAGTGTGTGTGTGTGTGTGTCCAGTGTGTGTGTGTGTACCCAGTGTGTGTGTCCAGTGTGTGTGTGTGTCTGGTGTGTGTGTGTGTGTGTTCAGCGTGTGTGTGTGTGTGTGTGTGTGTGTACCCAGTGTGTGTGTGTGTGTGTGTGTGTGTACCAAATGTGTGTGTGTCCAGTGTGTGTCTGGTGTGTGTGTGTGTCCGGTGTGTGTGTGTGTCCGGTGTGTGTGTGTGTCCAGTGTGTGTGTGTCCAGTGTGTGTGTCTCCATTGTGTGTGTTTGTGTGTGTGTGTCCAGTGTGTGTGTGTGTGTGTGTCCAGTGTGAGTGTGTGTGTGTGTGTCCAGTGTGTGTGTGTGTGTGTGTCCTGTGTGTGTCCAGTGTGTGTGTGTGTGTGTGTGTGTACAGTGTCCAGTGTGTGTGTGTCCAGTGTGTGTGTGTCCAGTGTGTGTGTGTTCAGTGTGTGTCCAGTGTGTGTCCAGTGTGTGTCCAGTGTGTGTGTTCAGTGTGTGTGTGTGTACAGTGTCCAGTGTGTGTGTGTCCAGTGTGTGTGTGTCCAGTGTGTGTGTGTGTGTCCAGTTTGAGTGTGTGTGTGTGTGTGTTCAGTGTGTGTGTGTGTGTCCTGTGTGTGTCCACTGGACACACACTCACACACACAAACAAACACACACACACACACAGGACACACACACACACACACACACACACACACAGTCTTTATATAACTTAGTCCAAGTGGTGGTCAGAATGTTTGTCTTAACTAGCCTGATAACTCCAACATGTCTGATATGAACATGTCTGCAGTGTGGATCCTCCAGTCTAGCAGAGAGCAGTCTGACTCCTGAGTCTCCTGGGTGATTGTAGCTCAGGTCCAGCTCTCTCAGGTGTGAGGGGTTTGACTTCAGAGCTGAGACCAGAGAAGCACAGCCTTCCTCTGTGACTAGACAGCGTGACAGCCTGCAAAGAGTCAAATCATATTAAAACCACACTGCTATTCTTTGGTGTTGAGTAATTTTCTTTCTAAGTGAGTAGATAACATGTTTCTAAACACTACTGAATGAATCCTAATGATGCCATGATTTAGAAAGATCATGAATGAATCATGAATAATAATGAGTGAGAAAGTTACAGAGGCTACAACAAAACATTCTAACCTCTCACCGTTAACAATTATTAACATCAAATAAAAGGTGACATTCGATAATGAAACATTCAATCTGAAATCCAAAATTCTGGAGCATAGCACCAAATTTAAAACTGTAAGCTTCACTGTCCAAACACATATGGTGTGGACTATGTGTGCCTGGTAAACACATGTGGATCTGGTGAACAGTTATCACTTGTTGACCAACTACAGGAATACTGACCTCTGAGTCTCAAGTTTATAGTGGGGATTCCCCAGTCCAGCAGAGAGCAGCTTCACTCCTGAATCCTTCAGGTCATTGTTACTCAGATCCAGCTCTCTCAGGTGTGAGGGGTTTGACTTCAGAGCTGAGACCAGAGAAGCACAGACTTCCTCTGTGACTAGACAGCCTGACAGCCTGCAAAGAGTCAAATCATATTAAAACCACACTGCTATTCTTTGGTGTTGAAATTAGTGGCAGTATAAGTTTTCAAAATTTCATTTATATCAGTGTCCTGAAACCTGCCATATATATATATATATATATATCATTATTAGAAAAAATCATAATATTGTGTGTAGAGAGAAAAATGTATAGTACGAATATTTGAGTAGACTGACCAGAGCAGTTTAAAAAGCAGTATCAGTCAAAAGACAGACAGTGAGGTATCAGATTTAGATTGTATTGAGTATACAGTCCACACCATATCTATTTTGACAGTGAAGCTAACATTTTAGATGTGGCTCTATACTCCAACATTTTGGATTTGAGATCAAATGTTTCATATGAGGTGACAGTATATAATGTCACCTTTTATTTGAGGGTATTTTAATACATATCTGTTTCACCATTTAGAAATGAAACCACTTTATGTATCTAGTCCCCCTATTTGAAGAAGTCATAAGTATTCTGACCAATTCACTTATAGTGTATTAAAGTAGTCAAAAGTTGAGTATTTGGTTGTAAACTCATTGGTTGCATTTGCAGTTTGTTTTGGTTGTGTTTTGGGTTATGTTTTGCCCGATAGTAACTGAATGGTGGATGATGACTGGAGTAATTTTCTGTCTAAGTGAGTAGATAACATGTTTCTAAACACTACTAAATTAATCCTGAAGATGCCATATTAAGAAAAATCATGAATGAATCATGAATAATAATGAGTGAGAAAGTTAAAGAGGCTACAACAAAACATGCTAACCTCTCACCATTACCAATAACAGAGGGGGTATGATCCTTGTTCCTCTGTAACTTTCTCATTCATCATCATTCACGATTCATTCATGATTATTCATAATCATGGCAGCATCCACATGAATATAGAAATGTTCAGAAACATCTTCTATTCTTACTGACAATACAAGTGAAGTGACTCCAAAATGACAGGACATTATTCACCATTCAGTTTCTATTGGGAAAAACATCATCTAAAACACAACCAAGACAAACTGCAAATGCATTCAACAAGTTTGTAGAATCACAAGCTTGATGTAATCACTGCAGGTAAGGAATATGGGACCAAATACTAAACTTTTGACTAAATGAATTTGTCCAAATAAATAAGACTTCTTCAAATGGGAGAAGTAGATACGTAAAGTGCTTTCGTATCCAAACAGTAAAACAGATATGTATGAAAAACGTCAAATAAACGGTGAAATTATATACTGTTGCCTAATATGAAACATTCTATCTAAAATCCAAAATGCTGGAGCATAGCGCCAAATGTAAAACTGTAAGCTTCACTGTCCAAACACATATGGTGTGGACTATGTGTGCCTGGTAAACACATGTGGATCTGGTGAACAGTTATCACTTGTTGACCAACTACAGGAATACTGACCTCAGAGTCTCCAGTTTACAGTGGGGATTCCCCAGTCCAGCAGAGAGCAGCTTCACTCCTGAATCCTTCAGGTCATTGTTACTCAGATCTAGCTCTCTCAGGTGTGAGGGGTTTGACTTCAGAGCTGAGACCAGAGAAGCACAGCCTTCCTCTGTGACTCCACAGCCTGACAGCCTGACAGAGAGATCATCATGATTTCACAAACACACTGTTAATTTAACACCAGTAGTGTAGAAGGACAATGGCAGATGCATTTGGTTTATTCTCTCAAACAACATATAGATTCATCTTCCGTCTCCTAGAATTACATTTTTACATTACATTTTAGTCATTTAGCAGACGCTCTTATCCAGAGCGACTTACAGTTAGTGAATGCATACATGACTTATTTTTTCCAACCCCCTGTGGGAATCGAACCCACAACCCTGGAATTGCAAACGCCATGCTCTACCAACTGAGCTACATCCCTGCCGGCCATTCCCTCCCCTACCCTGGACGACGCTGGCCGATTGTGCGCCGCCCCATGGGTCTCCCGGCCAGCTACGACAGATCCTGGATTGGTGGTCATATTGTTATACTAATGTGAACATCAATGCATTGATTCAAAATGTTTTTCAATAATACCGGTACATATATTTCTCTAAACTGAATATTTCTTCCTGATGATTAGTACTTAAATGTCATTTTATGTACTCACAGAGCAGCTCTGGAGGCTTTGATCACTGGCAGCAGCCTCAGAAGACCTTCCTCTGATCTGGAGTATTTCTTCAGGTCAAACACATCCAGCTCCTTTTCTGAAGTCAGCAACACAAAGACCAGAGCTGACCACTGTGCATGTGACAGTTCTTCTTCTGAGAGACTTCCTGATCTCAGGTAGCTTTGGATCTTCTCCACTAGAGAATGGTCCTTCAGTTCATTCAGACAGTGGAACAGATTGATGCACCTCTCTGGAGAGGGATTCTCCCTGATCTTCTCCTTGATGTATTTCACTGTTTCTGTATGGCTCTGTGAGCTGCTTCTTGTCTTTGTCAGTAGACCTCGTAAGTGCTTATGATTGGACTTCAGTGAAAGGCCCAGAAGAAAGCGGAGGAACAGGTCCAGGTTTCCTGTCTCACTTTGTAAGGCTTCATCCACAGCACTCTTGTAGACAGTAACTTCAGGAACTTGCGGTTTGGCCATTAGATTCTCATTGTTGTTGATGAATGAGAGGAACACATATACAGCAGCCAGAAACTCCTGAATGCTCAGATGCACGAAGCAGTACACCTTGACCTGGTACAGCACACATTCCTCGTTAAAGATCTGTGTGCACAATCCTGAGTACACAGAGGCTTCATTGACATCAATGCCAGCCTCTTTCAGGTCTTCTTCATAGAAAATCAGATTGCCATTCATAAGCTGTTGAAAAGCCAGTTTTCCCAGTGACAGAATGCTCTCTTTATTCCAGTGTGGAACTGTCTCTTCTTTCCCAAGATACTTTTCATTCTTCTGTATGGTATGAAACATCACAAGGTGTGAGTACATCTCAGTCAGAGTCTTGGGCATCTCTTCTCTCTTATGTTTCAGCATGTGTTCAAGGACTATTGCAGAAATCCAACAGAAGACTGGAATGTGGCACATGATGTGGAGGCTCCTTGATGTCTTTATGTGTGAGATGATTCTGCTAGCCAGGTCCTCATCACTGACTCTCTTCC
>NW_028164147.1:0-32500 GCF_964263955.1 Coregonus lavaretus
ACAAGAGGGGAGGAGTGGAGACAAGAAGAGGGGAGAGGAAAAAAGAGGAGAGGACTGGAAACAAGAGGAGAGGAGTGGAGACAAGAGGAGATGAGTGAAGTTAGAGAAGAAGAGTGGAGACAAGGAGAGGAGTGGAGACAATAGTTGGTGAGTGAAGACAAGAAGAGAGGAGTGGAGACAACAGGAGATGGGTGGAGACAAAAGGAGAAAAGTGGAGAAAAGAGGAGAGGAGCAGAGACAAGAAGAGATGAGTGGAGACAAGAAGAGATGAGTGGAAACAAGAGGAGATGAGTGGAGAAGGGAAGAGATGAGTGGTGACAAGAGGAGAGGAGACAAGAGGAGAGGAGTGGAGATAAGAGGAGAGGACAGGAGACAAGAGGAGAGGAGTGGAGACAAAAGGATATGAGTGGAGACAAGAGGAGAGGAGAGGAGTGGATACAAGAGGAGATGTGTGGAGACAAGAGGAGATGTGTGGAGACAAGAGGAGAGTTGAAGAGACAAGAGGAGAGGAGAGGAGAGGGAACAAGAGGAGAGGAGAGGAGACAAGACGAGATGAGTGGAGACAAGAGGAGAGGAGTGGAGACAAGAGGAGATGAGTGGAGACAAGAGGAGAGAAGTGTAGATAAGAGGTGAGGAGTGGAGACAAGAGGAGAGGAGACAAGATGAGAGGAGTGGAGATAAGAGGAGATGACAGGACAGGAGACAAGAGGAGAGGAGTGGAGACAAGATGAGAGGAGAGGAGTGGAGACAAGAGGAGATGAGTGGAGAAAAGAGGAGAGGAGTGGAGACAAGAGGACATGAGTGGAAACAAAAGGAGAGGAGTAGAGACAACAGGAGATGGGTGGAGACAAGAGGAGAGAAGTGGAGACAAGAGGATAGGAGCAGAGACAAGAAGAGATGAGTGGAGACAAGAATAGATGAGTGGAAAAGGGAAGAGTAGAGTGAAGACAAGAGGAGAGAAGAGGAGTGGAGTGGAGACAATAGGAGAGGAGTGGAGACAAGAGGAAAAAGAGTGGAGACAAGAGGAGAGTAATGGAGACAACAGGAGATGAGTGGAGACAAGAGGAGATGAGTGGAAGATGAAATGAGTGGAGACAAGAAGAGATGAGTGGAGACAAGAGGAGAGGAGAGGAGTGGAGACAAGAGTAGATGAGTGGAGACAAGAGGAGAGGAGAGGAGTGGAGACAATAGGAGAGGAGTGGAGACAAGAGGAGATGAGAGGAGACAAGAGTAGAGGAGATGAGACAAGAGGAGAGAAGTGTAGACAAGAGGAGATGAGTGGAGACAAGAGGAGAGGAGATGAGACAAGAGGAGAGAGGTGTAGACAAGAGGAGAGGAGTGGAGACAAGAGGAGATAAGTGGTGACAAGAGGAGACGAGAGGAGACAAGAGGAGATGAGTGGTGACAAGAGGAGTGGAGACAAGAGGAGAGGATAGGAGTGGAGACAATAGGAGAGGAGTGGAGACAAGAGGAGATGAGTGGAGACAAGAGGAGATGTGTGGAGACAAGAGGAGAGGAGATGAGACAAGAGGAGAGAAGTGTAGACAAGAGGAGAGGAGTGGAGACAAGAGGAGAGGAGAGGAGAGGGAACAAGAGGAGAGGAGACAAGATGAGACGAGTGGAGACAAGAGGAGAGGAGTGGAGACAAGAGGAGAGGAGAGGAGACAAGAGGAGAGGAGAGGAGACAAGACAAGATGAGTGAAGACAAGAGGAGAGGAGTGGAGACAAGAGGAGAGGAGAGAAGACAAGAGGAGAGGAGAGGAGAGGGAACAAGAGGAGAGGAGACAAGATGAGACGAGTGGAGACAAGAGGAGATGAGTGGAGACAAGAGGAGAGGAGTGGAGATAAGAGGAGAGGACAGGACAGGAGACAAGAGGAGAGGAGTGGAGACAAGATGAGAGGAGAGGAGTGGACACAAGAGGAGATGAGTGGAGACAAGAGGAGAGGAGTGGAGACAACAGGAGAGGAGAGGAGAGGAGAGGGAACAAGAGGAGAGGAGAGTAGACAAGATGAGACGAGTGGAGACAAGAGGAGAGGAGTGGAGACAAGAGGAGAGGAGAGGAGAGGAGACAAGAGGAGAGGAGAGGAGAGGAGACAAGATAAGATGAGTGAAGACAAGAGGAGAGGAGTGGAGACAAGAGGAGAGGAGAGGAGACAAGAGGAGAGGAGTGGAGATGAGGATATGAGTGGAGACAAGAGGGGAGGGGAGGAGTGGAGACAAGAGGAGAGGAGAGGAGTGGAGACAAGAGGGGAGGAGTGGAGACAAGAAGAGGGGAGAAGAAAAAAGAGGAGAGGACTGGAAACAAGAGGAGGGGAGTGGAGACAAGAGGAGATGAGTGAAGTTAGAGAAGAAGAGTGGAGACAAGGAGAGGAGTGGAGACAAGAGGAGGTGAGTGGAGACAAGAATAGAGGAGTGAAGACAACAGGACATGGGTGGAGACAAGATGAGAGAAGTGGAGACAAGAGGAGATGAGCAGAGACAAGAAGAGATGAGTGGAGACAAGAAGAGATGAGTGGAAACAAGAGGAGAGGAGTGGGGAATAGAGGAGATGAGTGGAGACAAGAGGAGATGAGTGGAGACAAGAGGAGAGAAGTGGAGACAAGAGGAGAGGAGCAGAGACAAGAAGAGATGAGTGGAGACAAGAAGAGATGAGTGGAAACAAGAGGAGATGAGTGTTGAAGGGAAGAGATGAGTGAAGAGGAGAGGAGAGGAGAGGAGAGGAGAGGAGAGGAGAGGAGAGGAGAGGAGAGGAGAGGAGAGGAGAGGAGAGGAGAGGAGAGGAGAGGAGAGGAGAGGAGAGGAGAGGAGAGGAGAGGAGAGGAGAGCAGAGGAGAGGAGAGGAGAGGAGAGGAGAGGAGAGGAGAGGAGAGGAGAGGAGAGGAGAGGAGAGGAGAGGAGAGGAGAGGAGAGGAGAGGAGAGGAGAGGAGAGGAGAGGAGAGGAGAGGACATGGGTGGAGACAAGATTAGAGAAGTGGAGACAAGAGGAGATGAGCAGAGACAAGAAGAGATGAGTGGAGACAAGAAGAGATGAGTGGAAACAAGAGGAGATGAGTGTAGAAGGGAAGAGATGAGTGAAGACAAGAGGAGAGGAGAGGAGAGGAGTGGAGACAAGAGGAGAAGAGTGGAGACAAGAGGAGAGGAGTGGAGACAAGAGGAGAGGAGAGGAGTAGAGACAATAAGAGAGGAGTGGAGACAAGAGGAGATGATTGGAGACAAGAGGAGAGGAAAGGAGACAAGAGGAGAGAAGTGTAGACAAGAGGAGAGGAGTGGAGACAAGAGGAGATGAGTGGTGACAAGAGGAGAGGAGACAAGAGGAGAGGAGTGGAGATAAGAGGAGAGGACAGGAGACAAGAGGAGAGGAGTGGAGTGGAGACATGAGGAGATGTGTGGAGACAAGAGGAGAGGAGAAGAGACAAGAGGAGAGGAGAGGAGAGGAGAGGGAACAAGAGGAGAGGAGACAAGACGAGATGAATGGAGACAAGAGGAGAGGATTGGAGACAAGACGAAAGGAGAGGAGACAATATGAGAGGAGAGGAGAGGAAACAAGAGGAGAGGAGAGGAGACAAGACAAGATGAGTGAAGACAAGAGGATAGGAGTGGAGACAAGAGGAGAGGAGAGGAGAGGAGTCAAGAGGAGAGGAGTGGAGATGAGGATATGAGTGGAGACAAGAGGGGAGGGGAGGAGTGGAGACAAGAGGAGAGGAGAGGAGTGGAGACAAGAGGGGAGGAGTGGAGACAAGAAGAGGGGAGAGGAAAAAAGAGGAGAGGACTGGAAACAAGAGGAGAGGAGTGGAGACAAGAGGAGATGAGTGAAGTTAGAGAAGAAGAGTGGAGACAAGGAGAGGAGTGGAGACAATAGTTGGTGAGTGAAGACAAGAAGAGAGGAGTGGAGACAACAGGAGATGGGTGGAGACAAAAGGAGAAAAGTGGAGAAAAGAGGAGAGGAGCAGAGACAAGAAGAGATGAGTGGAGACAAGAAGAGATGAGTGGAAACAAGAGGAGATGAGTGGAGAAGGGAAGAGATGAGTGGTGACAAGAGGAGAGGAGACAAGAGGAGAGGAGTGGAGATAAGAGGAGAGGACAGGAGACAAGAGGAGAGGAGTGGAGACAAAAGGATATGAGTGGAGACAAGAGGAGAGGAGAGGAGTGGATACAAGAGGAGATGTGTGGAGACAAGAGGAGATGTGTGGAGACAAGAGGAGAGTTGAAGAGACAAGAGGAGAGGAGAGGAGAGGGAACAAGAGGAGAGGAGACAAGACAAGATGAGTGGAGACAAGAGGAGAGGAGTGGAGACAAGAGGAGATGAGTGGAGACAAGAGGAGAGAAGTGTAGATAAGAGGAGAGGAGTGGAGACAAGAGGAGAGGAGACAAGAGGAGAGGAGTGGAGATAAGAGGAGATGACAGGACAGGAGACAAGAGGAGAGGAGTGGAGACAAGATGAGAGGAGAGGAGTGGAGACAAGAGGAGATGAGTGGAGAAAAGAGGAGAGGAGTGGAGACAAGAGGACATGAGTGGAAACAAAAGGAGAGGAGTAGAGACAACAGGAGATGGGTGGAGACAAGAGGAGAGAAGTGGAGACAAGAGGATAGGAGCAGAGACAAGAAGAGATGAGTGGAGACAAGAATAGATGAGTGGAAAAGGGAAGAGTAGAGTGAAGACAAGAGGAGAGAAGAGGAGTGGAGTGGAGACAATAGGAGAGGAGTGGAGACAAGAGGAAAAAGAGTGGAGACAAGAGGAGAGTAATGGAGACAACAGGAGATGAGTGGAGACAAGAGGAGATGAGTGGAAGATGAAATGAGTGGAGACAAGAAGAGATGAGTGGAGACAAGAGGAGAGGAGAGGAGTGGAGACAAGAGTAGATGAGTGGAGACAAGAGGAGAGGAGAGGAGTGGAGACAATAGGAGAGGAGTGGAGACAAGAGGAGATGAGAGGAGACAAGAGTAGAGGAGATGAGACAAGAGGAGAGAAGTGTAGACAAGAGGAGATGAGTGGAGACAAGAGGAGAGGAGATGAGACAAGAGGAGAGAGGTGTAGACAAGAGGAGAGGAGTGGAGACAAGAGGAGATAAGTGGTGACAAGAGGAGACGAGAGGAGACAAGAGGAGATGAGTGGTGACAAGAGGAGTGGAGACAAGAGGAGAGGATAGGAGTGGAGACAATAGGAGAGGAGTGGAGACAAGAGGAGATGAGTGGAGACAAGAGGAGATGTGTGGAGACAAGAGGAGAGGAGATGAGACAAGAGGAGAGAAGTGTAGACAAGAGGAGAGGAGTGGAGACAAGAGGAGAGGAGTGGAGATAAGAGGAGAGGAAAGGAGTCAAGAGGGGAGGAGTGGAGACAAGGAGAGGAGTGGAGACAAGAGGAGATGAGTGGAGACAAGTAGAGAAGAGTGGAGACAAGAAGAGATTAGTGGAAACAAGAGGAGATAAGTGGAGAAGGGAAGAGATGAGTGAAGACAAGAGGAGAGGAGAGGAGTGGAGACAAGAGGAGATGATTGGAGAAAAGGGGAGATGAGATTAGTGGAGACAAGAGGAGAGGAGAGGAGTGGAGACAAGAGGGGAGGAGTGGAGATAAGAGGAGATGAGTTGAGACAAGAGGAAAGGAGTGGAGACAAGAGGAGAGGAGTGGGGAAAGAGGAGATGAGTGGAGACAAGAGGAGATGAGTGGAAGAGGAGATGAGTGGAGACAATATGAGAGGAGTGGAGACAAGAGAAGAAGATTGGAGAGAAGGAGAGGAGTGGAGACAAGAGGAGAGGAGACATGAGGAGAGGAGTGGAGATAAGGGGAGAGGAGAGGAGTGGAGACAAGAGGGGAGGAGTGGAGACAAGAGGAGATGAGTTGAGACAAGAGGAGATGAGTGGAGAAAAGGGGAGAGGAGAGGAGTGGAGACAAGAGGAGATGAGTGGAGACAAGAGGAGAGGAGAGGAATGGAGACAAGAGGAGAGGAGTGGAGTGGAGACAATAGGAGAGGAGTGTAGACAAGAGGAGAAGACTGGGGACAAGAGGAGATTAAATGAGTTGATACAAGAAGAGAGGAGTGGAGACAAGATGAGAGGAATGGAGACAAGAGGAGAGGAGTGGAGAAAAGAGGAGAGGATTGGAGACAAGAGGAGAGGAGAGGAGAGGAGTTGAGACAATAGGAGGTGAGTGGAGGCAGAGGAGAGGAGAGGAGAGGAGTGGAGACAAGAGGAGATGTGTGGAGACAAGAGGAGAGGAGAGGAGGGGGAACAAGAGGTGAGGAGAGGAGACAAGACGAGATGAGTGGAGACAAGAGGAGAGGTGTGGAGACAAGAGGAGAGGAAAGGAGACAAGAGGAGAGGAGTGGAGACGAGGATATGAGTGGAGACAAGAGGGGAGGAAAGGAGTGGAGACAAGAGGAGATGAGTGGAGACAAGAGGAGAAGAGTGGAGTGGAGACATGAGGAGAGGAGTGGAG
This sequence comes from Coregonus lavaretus, assembly GCF_964263955.1. Lineage (NCBI taxonomy): Eukaryota > Metazoa > Chordata > Actinopteri > Salmoniformes > Salmonidae > Coregonus > Coregonus lavaretus. Next base: position 6,435 of record NW_028164147.1, read on the forward strand.
ACAAGAGGAGTGGAGCAGAGACAAGAGGAGATGAGTGGAGACAAGAGGAGAGGAGTGGAGAGAAGTGGAGACAAGAGGAGAGGAGAGGATAGGAGTGGAGAGAAGAGAAGAGGAGAGGAGACAAGAGGAGAGGAGTGGAGACAAGAGGAGAGGAGACAAGAGGAGAGGAGTGGAGACAAGAAGAGATGAGTGGAGACAAAAGGAGAGGAGTGGAGACAAGAGGAGAGGAGAGGAGTTGAGACAAGAGGAGAGGAGTGGAGACAAGGGGAGAGGAGTGGAGACAAGAGGAGATGAGTGTAGACGAGGAGATGAGTGTAGACAAGAGGAGAGGAGTGGAGAGGAGGCATCTATACTTGCATTCCTGGTGAATTAGCTGTCTAATGAAAAACAAGCTACTTGTGTCAACAGGTCGAGTTTGAGTTCTCCTCTTCTCCCTCCCTCCCTCCCGCTCTCTCACTCTCTCTCTCTCTCTCTCTCTCTCTCTCTCTCTCTCTCTCTCTCTCTCTCTCCACCTATCCTTCTCTCTACCTCTATTCCCATAAACTGTTCTAAATGCCCTCTCTACATATTTGTAATAACATGTTGGTCTACACAGACGTGTGATTATAACCAATCTTCACATCTCACACACAGTTAGGCAACATAGGCTAGATCTATGATGCTGAAGGGTAACAATTTACATTGTCTTGCCAGATCTACACCTATACTGTAAATATAGACTACTGTTCTTCAGTCATGGTTCTGAGCACTCATACGGTGTGTACATGTTTTTCTAGCCCAGCACTAATACACCTGATTCAAATGACTAACTTATCACAACCCATGATTAGCTAGATTACTTAGATTAGTTAGATTGATGAGGCTGTAGTGGAGCGGGCTGAGAGCTTCAATTTCCTCGGTGTCCACATCACTAAGGAATTAACATGGTCCACACACACCCACACACTTGTGAAGAGGTCATGACAATGCCTCTTCCCTCTCAGGGGGTTGAAAAGATTTGGCATGGGCCCTCAGATCCTCAAAACGTTATACAGCTGCACTTTTGAGAACATCTTGACTGGCTGCATCACCGCTTGGTACGGCAACTGATAGTCACCTGACTGCAAGGCACAACAGATGGTGGTGAGTACGGCCCAGTACATCACTGGGACTGACCACCCTGCCATCCAGGCCCTCTACACCAGGTGTTGTCAAAGGAAGGCCCAAAATAATTGTCAAAGACTCCAGCCACACAAGCCATAGACTGTTCTCTCTTCTACCGCCCGGCAAGCGGTACCGATCGGCCAAGTCTGGAACCAACAGGACCCTGAACAGCTTCTACCCCCAAGCCATAAGACTGCTAAACAAGACAGCTAAATAGCTCTTCTTGTCACTCACGCACACGCACACACACATGCACATACACACACACACTTTTACACTCACACACATTTGCTGCTGCTACTGTCTATTATCTATCCTGTTGCCTAGTCACTTTACCCCTACCTATACGTACAGTACATATCTACCTCAATTTCCTCGTACCCTTGGTCATCAACTCGGTACTGGTAATCCCTCTACAGTGGGGAGAACAAGTATTTGATACACTGCCGATTTTGCAGGTTTTCCTACTTACAAAGCATGTAGAGGTCTGTAATTTTTATCATAGGTACACTTCAATTGTGTGAGACGGAATCTAAAACAAAAATCCAGAAAATCACATTGTATGATTTTTAAGTAATGAATTTGCATTTTATTGCATGACATAAGTATTTGATACATTAGAAAAGCAGAACTTAATATTTGGTACAGAAACCTTTGTTTGCAATTACAGAGATCATACGTTTCCTGTAGGTCTTGACCAGGTTTGCACACACTGCAGCAGGGATTTTGGCCCACTCCTCCATACAGACCTTCTCCAGATCCTTCAGGTTTCGGGGCTGTCGCTGGGCAATACGGACTTTCAGCTCCCTCCAAAGATTTTCTATTAGGTTCAGGTCTGCAGACTGGCTAGGCCACTCCAGGACCTTGAGATGCTTCTTACGGAGCCACTCCTTAGTTGCCCTGGCTGTGTGTTTCGGGTTGTTGTCATGCTGGAAGACCCAGCCACGACCCATCTTCAATGCTCTTACTGAGGGAAGGAGGATGTTGGCCAAGATCTCGCGATACATGGCCCCATCCATCCTCCCCTCAATACGGTGCAGTCGTCCTGTCCCCTTTGCAGAAAAGCATCCCCAAAGAATGATGTTTCCACCTCCATGCTTCACGGTTGGAATGGTGTTCTTGGGGTTGTACTCATCCTTCTTCTTCCTCCAAACACGGCGAGTGGAGTTTAGACCAAAAATAAATGTTTTTGTCTCATCAGACCACATGACCTTCTCCCATTCCTCCTCTGGATCATCCAGATGGTCATTGGCAAACTTCAGACGGGCCTGGACATGCGCTGGCTTGAGCAGGGGGACCTTGCGTGCGCTGCAGGATTTTAATCCATGACGGCGTAGTGTGTTACTAATGGTTTTCTTTGAGACTGTGGTCCCAGCTCTCTTCAGGTCATTGATCAGGTCCTGCCGTGTAGTTCTGGGCTGATCCCTCACCTTCCTCATGATCATTGATGCCCCACGAGGTGAGATCTTACATGGAGCCCCAGACCGAGGGTGATTGACCGTCATCTTGAACTTCTTCCATTTTCTAATAATTGCGCCAACAGTTGTTGCCTTCTCACCAAGCTGCTTGCCTATTGTCCTGTAGCCCATCCCAGCCTTGTGCATGTCTACAATTTTATCCCTGATGTCCTTACACAGCTCTCTGGTCTTGGCCATTGTGGAGAGGTTGGAGTCTGTTTGATTGAGTGTGTGGACAGGTGTCTTTTATACAGGTAACGAGTTCAAACAGGTGCAGTTAATACAGGTAATGAGTGGAGAACAGGAGGGCTTCTTAATGAAAAACTAACAGGTCTGTGAGAGCCGGAATTCTTACTGGTTGGTAGGTGATCAAATACTTATGTCATGCAATACAATGCAAATTAATTACTTAAAAATCATACAATGTGATTTTCTGGATTTTTTGTTTTAGATTCTGTCTCTCACAGTTGAAGTGTACCTATGATAAAAATTACAGACCTCTACATGCTTTGTAAGTAGGAAAACCTGCAAAATCGGCAGTGTATCAAATACTTGTTCTCCCCACTGTATATAGCCATGTTATTTTTACTCATTATTGTTATTCATTATTCATTGTGTATTTATTACTCGTGTCACTATTTCTATTTTCTATTTAATTTTGTGTCTTTATCTTTAACTCTGCATTGTTGGAAAAGGACCCGTAAGTAAGCATTTCACTGTTGGTCTACACCTGCTGTTTAAAAAGCATGTGACGAATAAAATGTGATTACATTTGATCTGTTTAGTAGTACTCTACTAGCTATGCCACAGAGTAAAACACAGCCATACAGTTAATGCTGAATACAGATTACATATCTTATATATTTACATTTGTCCTGTTGCGCGCAAGCATGTGTGTGTGTGTGCATTTGTGCTTGAATGCGTGTGTGTGCGGTCTCCCAAGGACAGAACTTCAGGGACTCTGTGTGTGTAGTCATTTGCCTAAGTGGGCCATTGGTCCATTATAGAGGCGTTTTGTCCCGGCGTTAACAAGGTGTCTCACTGCAGCGCTCGTTCATTCACTCGCTCCCTCTTTCTTTCCTGTCGTTCGCCGCCGCTGTCGTTGGGGCAATCAGTGTTCGGTGTGGGCTCTCTCTTTGTGTGATTTACGAGCTCACAGATTCATTTAAAAGCCATTGTTCTCTACTGACGGATACACTGGCCCCCGACGCATCGGGAGAAGACACACACAGACACACACACAGCCCACGCTTCCCCAGTCTCTTGTCATCCACTCTCACACACACACTCTACCAGCAATCAATCACTAGCGATGGAGGAATAGATTGTTATCATGGTAACCATATTAACCCTAGCGACAGCCTTATCCACTGCTGCATTAAGATGTACTGTACTAGAGACAGAGAGAGAGAACAGAAGAGAGGACAGAAAATAAAATAAGAGACAAGGGCCGGATAGGTCCAGCTCCTCTTTTCCTTAATATCCATCCTTCTTTGGTTCCAATACGTTGTTAACGTTGTAAGATGAAGAGAGAGATAGGAGAGAATTTAAAAAAAAAAAGGTACTGATCCTCTTTTCTTTATAATACATTATTTCAGGAGGGATTCTATTAACCCAGAGAGACAAACCTGTGCTTGATTAAGATTGTGAGTGTGTGTGCCTGAGTGTTTATGTGTATGATTGTGTGTATCTGTTTAGCAGGAGGGGGAATAGTTTGGCAATTTAGAGTGAAGGCTTTTATGAGTGTAATCATCTCCAATAAAGGCTGTTCAGGAATCTCAACCCCCAACCTGAGCACACACACACTCACACACTCCACTCAATCTCAACACACACTCAAGGTTTTAATCAGAGCCAAGTACATTTTAATCTCATCTTTCATAAGTAGACAACTTGTATTAATTCTCAGAAATGAGGACAAGTTGGCCTCCCACCAAGCAGATAGTATTGAGTTAAAGTCTCTGTTCTGGGTTTGTGTAGGAGATTAATTTCTCTTCAAGTTCATTTTTTCATCAGTGATCAGCTTTGGCCAAGGGGGTATTCACCATCGGTGTGTGAGAGAGATACATGGGAAAATACATAATTATTTTGTTATTTAATGGAATGCATTCACACACACACACACACACACACACACACACACACACACACACACACACACACACACACACACATAAACGCTCATATAAACATGATTGCTTTTCTCTATCATTATGCAAAACACTTACCGTAACCAACTTTTATGAGAGAGAGAGCGAGAGAGAGAGAGAGAGAGAGAGAGAGAGAGGGAGAGAGGGAGAGAGAGAGAGAGAGAGGGGGGGAGGGAGGGGGAGAGCGAGAGAGAGAGAGAGAGAGAGAGAGAGAGAGAGAGGGAGAGAGGGGGAGGGAGGGAGAAAGGGGGAGGGAGAGAGGGGCAGAAGGGGAGAGAGAGAGAGGGAGGAGGGAGAGAGGGCAATGGAAACGTTAACACCTTACACTCTGGGCACACTTACTTGGATCTTTAGGGTGAATCAAATACATACACATACCTCTTTTATTTATATACACCCTCCCTAGTACCTACCCAACGTCAACATGTTAATTAACGCACATCCCATCAGAATACTCCCCCTCACTAAAGAGATGATGGGAGAGGGAGAGGGAGAGGGAGAGGGAGAGGGAGAGGGAGAGGGAGAGGGAGAGGGAGAGGGAGAGGGAGAGGGAGAGGGAGAGGGAGAGAGCAGGGATATTCAACTCTTACCCTATGAGGTCTGGAGCCTGCTGATTTTCTGTTCAACCTGATAATTAATTGCACACACCTGGTGTCCCAGGTCTAAATCAGTCCCTGATTAGAGGGGAACAATGAAAAAATGCAGTGGAACTGGCTTCGAGATCCAGAGTTGAGTTTGAAGGGTATAGAGTATAGCAATTTAGCCTCTACGGGATCGGTGTCCCGTATACGGGACGGTTGAGCTAATGTGCGTTAATGTGATTAGCATGACTGTTGTAAGTAACAGCAAACTTTCCAGGACATAGACATGTCTTACTGTATATGGCCAGAAAGCTTAAATTCTTGTTAATCTAACTGCACTTTCCAATTTACAGTAGCTATTACAGTGAAAAAATACCATGCTATTGTTTGAGGAGAGTGCACAACAACAAAAAATTTATCACGGCAACTAGTTTGAGACATTCACCTCTGAAGGTAAATAATGTACTTACATTCAGTAATCTTGCTCTGATTTGTCATCCTAATGGTCCCAGAGATAAAATGTAGCATAGTTTTGTTAGATGAAATCCATTTTATATTCAAATGTAGGAACTGGCTTCTACAGTTTGAACCCCTGCTCTCTCTGGCTCCACACCCACCCCGCCCGGCCATCTAGATGAGTGAAAGTTAGTGTATAAGTTAATGATCCATCATGTATGATGTTCCTGGGAGTGTGTAAACTTACATTTTGTATTACCATATAATTTTTGTATGTTCTCTATAGTTATGTACTTGAAAATGTATCAATTGACCAATTCCGCACATTTGGGCAGACTTGATACAAAATAGTTCAGTATTGCAATGCTTCACTGGATCAATCTGAAACGTTGCACATACTGCTGCCATCTAGTGGCCAGCATCTAAATTGCGCCTAAACTGCAATATTTTATTGTGGCCTTTCTCTTGCATTTCAAAGATGATGTAACCCAAAAAATAATAGAACCCGTATGTTTTTTTGTTCGTATTATCTTTTACCAGATCTAATGTGTTATATTCTCTTACATTAATTTCCCATTTCCACAAACTTCAAAATGTTTCCTTTCAAATGGTATCAAGAATATGCATATCCTTGGTTCAGGTCCTGAGCTACAGGCTGTTAGATTGGGGTATGTTATTTTAGGCGAAAATTAAAAAAAAGGGTCCGATCCTTAAGAGGTTTGAATTAAATAAATATTTCATATGGGAATATCCTTTTCTATTTCTCTTTGTCCCTCTCTCTGTCCCTTATATCCATCTCCCTAATTACGAAATGTTGAAGCTTAACTAAGCTGACTTATAGATAAGCACCTGCAAAACTTTATCTCCTTTTCTTTATCTGTTCTTCTTCTGTCGCTCTCTTTAGTCATATTTAATTCATTATCCTCTTCTTAATCAAGTCTTTAATTTCATCACCATGGAATTAAATGTACATTTATACGGAACAACATTGACTTTCACACATAGATAAGACCATCAAAACTGTCAAGAATTTCCAACCTGGTCTCAGAGCATTTCATAATATTCTGTACGTAAACCAAGACCCTTTATTCAGTATGATATTTTACATTTCATATAGTATATGAATTAGTGAATGTACATCATCCATTTCATATGTCATATGATATGTTACGAAATTAAAATGTTTATATGTTATGGATTTTCAAAACATACAATATGCAAAAAGTATATGTTACAAATTCAAATTTTTGGTAGCTAACGTTAGCTAGGTGGCTAACGTTAGCTAGGCTAGGCTAGAGGTTAGGGTTACGGGTTAAGGTTAAGGTTAGGGTTAAAGTTAGGAGTAAGGATAAAGGGTTAAGGTTAGGGTTAGCTAAAAGGGTTAAGGTTAGGGTAAGGGTTAGCTAACATGCCAAGTAATTGCAAAGTAGCTCAAAAGTAGTAAGTAGTTGAAAAGTTGCTAATTAGCGCAAATGCTAAAGTTATCCATGATTATGTTTGAACACGCAACCTTTGAGTTGCTAGACGTTCACGTTATATGCTCATTCATCCATCCATCCATCCACCCACCCATACCAACCTCCCTCCTTCCGTTTTTGCCTTAAGTAACGTTCTGTCTTATGTAACGACACAAAATTTAACATATCATACTAATTTGAGTGTTTACATTTACTATCTTAAGTCTAGTCTATGAGACCAGGCAGAGATTTTCACACAAAATGTATTTTCTTAGTTACAGTAAGTTTAAAATAGTATTTGTGTCCATCCGTGCGTGTGTCTGGCGGGAACAGTGTCTGCTTAGATCCCGTAAGCAGTCCATGAACTAGAGGTGTTTTGAGGTAAGTGGGTTTCTGACAGATTTTTGGATCGCTCACACTCTCACTCTCACTGACAGCACAAGAGTGATTACACACACCAGGGAAGGAACAGTGCAGTCCTGGCTTCTCATCCACTCTGTTCTGGTCCAGAGTGTGTGTTTGTGAGTGTGTGTGTTTGTGTGTATGTGTGTGCGTGCGTGCACGGATGCATGTGTGTTTGTGTGTCAAGTATGCAAAGGTGTCTGTGTATTCCAAGAGAGTAAGAGAGACAGAGCGGAAGACAGAAAGACAGTGATAGAGAGAAAGGTAGAAAGACAGAGAGAAAAATGAGAGAGTTGTAGACAGAGATAGAGAGCCAGCCAGTCAGTCAGTCAGACAGACAGACAGACAGACAGAGAGACAGACAGAGTCATCGAGTAGATTTCCAGTGTCAGTAAGCAGCTGGCTGTGTTTGGCAGAGTTGGCCCCAAGGCTCCTCAATGTCACCTAGGCTCTGTGTACATAACCATACACTCCTCTCCTCCTCCCCCCATTCTCTACATCCTCTCTTCCCATCAGAATTTCCTTGATATACACACAAAAACATGAACATACACTTTCTCTCTCTCTCTCTCTCTCTCTCTCTCTCTCTCTCTCTCTCTCTCTCTCTCTCAGGTGCAGATTGTGTCCTATTGTTGATGTTCCTTTTGGCCTCTGGACCTTCCATGTACGTCAGCTGTCCCTGTGTGACGTGGAGGTTTGTGATTCAACTTGTTTTATTCAATAGCACAGCCTGCCAATACAAGGGGATTATCTGTGCCTGTTGACCAATCACATCAGCGCAGGGGCAGGAAATGCAGGGTTATCTCCATATCCTCTACTTCCTGTTTGAGTCAAATGGAGTTGATCTTTATTGTTCCAATGGGACTTTTGTTTTTTAGCAAGAAGACATTGAAATACACTTGGAGCACTCAAAAACAAATAAATAACCAGTGACATGTGTGCCGGCTGTTCAGAAACCAACAGCTACAGGGAGTGACTGGTCAACAAGCTCTCATAATATCATGTCAGAATTAGACGTTCATCCATCTTTCTCAAAACTTCAAATTTCGAAGTTGTTCTAAACTTCAAATGTCAAAGTGTTTAAGGTTAAGTTTAGGCATTAACTCTGAATTCGTAAGGTTAGACATTAACTCCAAATTGTTAAGCGAAGGGTTAAGGTTTGGGATAGGCTTAAAACTACAATTTAAAAAATGACTTTCTACTGCTTGACTTGAACATGGAATCTTTAGAATCAGAGACAGGAACTTCTGTCCCCTGCCATCCCAGTCCACAATGGCCTCGCAAAACTAAAACCTACTTGAAGGTAACAGCGCTCACTGTTGCGCCCTAGTGGTCGGTTTCCATATAATCTCCCAACGTCCTCAGACATGGATGGACATCGAATACTGAATTGTATCGTGGGTGTACTGGTGGCCCTGCTAACACCCCCAGGGGAGGTGGACTCCCCACCTTCCCCAGGCTGGCCTCCCCTTCCCCAGCCTAGCCGCTAAATAAACAGGCCTGTCTGGCCTAGTGTGTGTGTGTGTGTGTGTGTGTGTGTGTGTGTGTGTGTGTGTGTGTGTGTGTGTGTGTGTGTGCTTGTTTTTGATACAGTGCATCCAAGTTAAAGTTAGAGAACTTCTCTCTCTCCCTCCGATTATTTGTTACAAAATATTGACTCAACAACAGCCCAACAGCGCAGGTAATTCTTCCCATTCCCACTATTTACATTTAGATTTTAGTCATTTTAGCAGACACTCTTATCCAGAGCTACTTACAGTGCATACATTATTTTATTTTATTTTTCGTATTTGCCCCCCATGGGAATCAACCCACAACCCTGGCGTTGCAAACGCCATGCTCTACCAACTGAGCTACATCCCTGCCGGCCATTCCCTCCCCTACCCTGGACGACGCTGGGCCAATTGTGCGCCGCCACATGGGTCTCCCGGTCGCGGCCGGCTACGACAGAGCCACTATTTCACAGTGTTATCATCGTACTGCTACAGTGTGTAATTGCTGATGGTCTTGTCATGCAGGCCTCCCTTGAGAAATAAACCTTGGTATCAATGGGACTCCTTGCCTAAAGAAAGGTTAACACATTTTTTAATACAGTGCATACCAACCTCTCTCTCTCTCCAGCTGATTATTACACCAAAAATTATAAAAACAAGGTGTCATTTCCTGGAATGAAGCCACAGAAACCCGCTTGGGCAGTGCGTGTATGTCTTAGTGCATGTGTGCATGGTGGTGTGTGTACCTATGTGCATACTGTAGGTCACTGTGTGTGTGTGTGTGTGTGTGTGTGTGTGTGTGTGTGTGTGTGTGTGTGTGTGTGTGTGTGTGTGTGTGTGTGTGTGTGCGTGCGTGTGTGTGTGTGTGTGTGTAAGTGTGTGTGTGTGTGTATTCAGAGAAATAGGCCATGCTAGTGAATGGTGGTAGTGTCAGTCCTTTGATGTCAGTTCCTGTTCACATCCCTCATGCCTGATTGGCTCGCTCAAAACATTGCTCAGTCTGCTCAACACAGGAATTTGTCCTTAGTGCACTTACATTGTCATATTTAAAGCTTTCAGTGACTTTAGGTTTGGGCATTAAATAGCCTTTTCTTTGTCAATGTTGCCAATGATCCATTCCATGCACATATTAGCTAAACTAATTCAGCATCTGGGCATTTTTCAACATATATTTCAACAGATATATTTGCACTGAAACTGTGAATATATCACTAATGTTGGTTTTAACAACTGTATGCTCTGAGGCACACACACACACATAAACAAACACACACACACACACACACATACACACACACACACACACACATACAGACACACATACACACGCACAAAGATGCACAGAGAAAAGGAAAACAAACGCTGTGAAATTACCCAGAATCCTCATGAGACAGCATAGACCTGGGCATCCTCTCGCTGTATTGGGATACACTAACAAACATACACACAAACACACACACACAAACACACTCAAATATACAAACACACACTCAAATACACGCTCTAGGCGTGATGTGTAATGTTTACCGACCAATTTCCCCAGTGATTAAGCCTGTTGGGTAATAACATATAAACAACACTAACAACTAGGGACTTCAGCGTTATACTAAACTGTACATAAGCATTCAAGTCGACATACTGTAGCTGGGGTTTCCTAACCAACGCTGAGAGAGTGAGTGTGATAGAGAGCAGAGTCTCCTGTCTGTCTGATGTCTCAGTGTGGTCTTGCTGGTTCAATCAGATGCCAACCAGATCCCAAATGTGTTTTATTGAACCTTTATTTAATAGGCAAGTAAATTAAGAACAAATTCTTATTTACAATGACGGCCTGGGAAGAGGCAAAAGGCCTCCTGTGGGGACTGGACTGGGATAAAAAATGTAAACAAAAATAATGTAGGAAAAAAAGGACAACACCGACAGAAGACACCGGCAACAGCAACAAACAGGGGATGTGTGTGTGTGCATGCAGGCATGTCTGCGGTGTATAGACCAATAAGCTCACGGCAGAATTAGACATTCATCCATGTTTCGAAGTTGTTCCAAATGTCAAATTTCAAAGTGTTTAGGGTTATGTTTAGGCATCAGCTACGAATTCTAAAGGTTAGGCATTAACTACGAATGGTTAAGGTTTGGGATAGGCTTTAAACAAAAAATGTAAAAAACAACTTTCTATAGCTGGGTTCAAACATGCAACCTTTTGAACCACAAGCAGATGCTTATCCACCATCCCCGTCCACAACACCCTAGTAAAACCCAAACCTACTTGAAGGTAACATTGCTAACTGTTGCCCCTAGAGGCCGGTTTCCACGTCATCTCCCAACGTCTCCAGACGTGGATGAATGTCGAATACTGACTTGTATCACGGTGACCTGGCTGGTTTAGACCACATGAGGCTGTTGAGGGGAGGACAGCTCATAATAATGTCTGGAATGGAGTGAATGGAATGGTATCAAACACATGGAAAATATGTATTTGATGTGTTGTATACCGTTCCATTGATTCCATTCCAGCCATTGAGCCCATCCTCCCCAATTAAGGTGTCACCGGCCGCTTGTGGTTTAGACTTATACGGCCTATACCAAGAATGCGAGGTGAGGAGAGGATTTACAGCATACTGTACATGGCGAGGTTACCCCTAGACGTTGACTGGCGTGCGTGTGTATGTGTGTGTGTGTGTGTGTGTGTGTGTATGGAGCCTACCTGCCTGTTATTTAAGGAAGGTGCTTATGCAGCACAGCTAAGCACATTCTCCCTGTCTATCCTCATATGGATGTGATCTTTACAGCAGGGTGTGGCAGCACAAGGTGAGGCGGGGAACAATGCTAGTTTGTTGTTGTTGTTTTTATTGGCCTTGATAATTGCTCACCCTCCCCTAACAAGCAATTAATACACACGCATGCACACAAACAGACACAAACATAAATATGCATAACACACTTACAGATACACACGTTCACACCCACTCACTCACGGGAACATGAAACACACATTTTCCCTGTAAATGGTTACTGCTTGCACATTGGGATTGCATATAGACATACCCCATTGAAAATATAACAGCACACACAAGCTGCATTCATTCATTTTTCAAAATTAAACTGTAGTAGATTTATATATATATTTTTTTACAAAACACTGAACTCTACACTGAAAATATATCAAGTGATTTCAAAGCATTAACACGAACATAGTGCAGTTGGTATGTGTGTGTGCGTGTGCATGTGTGTGCGTGTGTGCCCGTGAGCTAAAGGTAAAGACAGACAGGCTCCAGAGCATAATTGAACATGTAGCTACAACACCACAGGGAGTTGGCAGGACCTGTAGAGAACTCCTGGCACCCCTCTGAGCCTTCTACCTTGAGTGTGTCCCTCCCTCTCCCCTGTTTTAAGTTAACAGCCTCATTTAAAGGATCAGGCCTTCTTGACTCTCTCTCTCTCTCTCTCTCTCTCTCTCTCTCTCTCTCTCTCTCTCTCTCTCTCTCTCTCTCTCTCTCTCTCTCTCTCTCTCTCTCTCTCTCTCTCTCTCTCTCTCTCTCTCAGAGTCTCTGTCTGTCTGTCTGTCTTTCTGCCTGTCTCTCTCTCTGCCTGTCTCTCTCTCTTTCTCTCTCTATCTCTCTCTCTCTCTCTCTCTCTCTCTCTCTCTCTCTCTCGCTCTCTCTCTCTCAGAGTCTCTGTCTGCCTGCCTGTCTCTCTCTCTGCCTGTTTCTCTCTCTCTTTTTCTCTCTCTCTCTCGCTACAAACCCTCGCTAAGCGTTTTAGTTCACCTACTTAAAACTTTTTCCTTGTCCCCCTGCCATTCCCTAGTCAGATGGTGTGTGTGTGTGTGTGTGTGTGTGTGTGTGCGCATGTGCGTGTGTCCGTGCGTCCGTACATTTGTGTTTGGGAGCGCCGTGTTCTGTCTTGTCTAATTAGCAGAGTATTGAGGAGCCTGTTTCTCTCCAAGTCGCCCAATTTCTCAGTGTCACATTTCACAGACCCCTAACATAGTAATGCTGCTGGAACCAAACGGACTACAAAAAAGAAAAGTGACACAAACACACACACCTATAAACACACACACACACACCTATAAACACACACACTCACACAAACACACACACCTATAAACACACACATACACACAAACACACACACCTATAAACACATATACACACACAAACACACATGTACACACTCACAGGAAGGAAGGAAGTACCTGATTAAAGCTGATTAAATATGATAGTTGGTAGGATGATGTCACCTAGCGCCCACTTTGGCCTTCCTGTCCGTCTATGCGTGAGTGTGTGTGTGTATGTTTGTGTGTGCACTTCACCAGAGGTAACATTATTCTGGAGTTGTTGATTGTTGGGTAAAATGTAATTGTGCTGGTTCCATAGAAAGCTGTTTATGAAGTCTATCTGTGATCTCTTCAAAGAGACCTGGTGAAATAGCAATCTGTACAAGAGGGGTACTGTGAATATGAGAGTGGTGGCTGGAAGCATGTGGGAACAGCAGACCAGCTGGCTGGAGTGTTTATGGACATATTCAATCTCTCCCTTTCTCAGTCTGCTGTTCCCACATGCTTCAAGATGGCCACCATTGTTCCTGTACCCAAGAAAGCAAAGGTAACTGAACTAAATGACTTTCACCCCGTAGCACTCACCTCTCTCATCATGAAGTGCTTTGAGAGACTAGTCAAGGATCATATCACCTCTACCTTACCTGTCACCCTAGACCCACTTCAATTTGCTTACCGCCCCAATAGATCCACAGACGATGCAATCGCCATCACACTGCACACTGCCCTATCCCACCTGGACAAGAGGAATACCTATGTAAGAATTATGTTAATTGACTATAGCTCAGCATTCAACACCATAGTACCCTCCAAGCTCATCATCAAGCTCGAGGCCCTGGGTCTGAACCCCGCCCTGTGCAACTGGGTCCTGGACTTCCTGACGGGCCGCCCCCAGGTGGTGAAGGCAGGAAACAACATTTCCACTTCGCTGATCCTCAACCCTGGGGCCCCACAAGGGTGTGTGCTCAGCCCCCTCCTGTACTCTCTGTTCACCCATGACTGCGTGGCCAAGCACGCCTCCAACTCAATCATCAAGTTTGCAGACGACACAACAGTAGTAGGCTTGACTACCAACAATGACGAGACCGCCTACAGGGAGGAGGTGAGGGCTCTGGGAGTGTGGTGCCAGGAAAATAACCTCTCAATCAACGTCAACAAAACAAAGGAGATGATCGTGGACTTCAGGAAACAGCAGAGGGTGCACCCCCCTATCCACATCGACGGGACCGCAGTGGAGAAGGTGGAAAACTTCTAGTTCCTTGGCGTACACATCACTGACAAACTGAAATGGTCCACCCACACAGACAGTGTGGTGAAGAAGGTGCAACATAGCCTCTTCACCCTCAGGAGGCTGAAGAAATGTGGCTTGGCACCTTCACAAACTTTTACAGATGCATAATTGAGAGCATCCTATCGGGCTGTAGCACCGCCCGCAACCACAGGGCTCTCCATTGGGTGGTGTGGTCTGCCGAACGCATTACCGGGGGCAAACTAGCTGCCCTCCAAGACACCTACAGCACCTGATGTCACAGGAAGGCCAAAAAGATCATCAAGGACATCAACCACCCAAGCCAATGCCTGTTCACCCCGCTATCATCCAGAAGGTAAGGTTAGAACAGGTGCATCAAAGCTGGGACCAAGAGAATGAAAAACTGCTTCTATCTCAACGCCATCAGACTGTTAAATAGCCATCACTAGCACATTAGAGGCTGCTGCTGCCTATTGAAATCACTGGCCACTTTAAGAAATAGAACACTAGTCACTTTAATAATGTTTACATATCTTGCACTACTCATCTCATATGTATATACTGTATTCTATTCTATAATATTCTACTGTATCTTAGTCCATGCCGCTCTGTCATTGCTTGTCCATATATGTATATATTATTAAATTCCATTCCTTACTAGATTTATGTGTATTGGGTATATGTTGTGAAATTGTTAGATATTACTTGTTAGATATTACTGCACCCGCAATAACATCTGCTAAACAGGTGTATGTGACAAATAACATTTGATTTGATTTGATTTTGGTGTTGACAAAGCACACACACATTCACATATACACACACACGGCAAAACACTTTCACGAAGGATACATGCAACATAGAACACACACGTGTGTATACACACACTTAGCAGACACTCTTATCCAGATTAACTAGGGTTAAGTGCCTTGCTCAAGGGCACATTAACAAACCTTTCACCTAGGTGGCTCAGGGATTCAAACCAGCAACCATTGGGTTACTGGCCCACACTCAATTATTGGTGTCGTGCCCATAGGGGGCACAGGTGCACGTGCACCCTCAGATTACCTTTTTTTATATAACATTTTGTTGTTGTTGTTGTTGTTTCTCTGTAATACTACAAGCCATCTAGTAATTTTATGAAGTTGGCTTTAGCTAGCCCAGATAGGTTACCAATCTCACAACTTCATAACTAGCTACCAAGAAGCCATTTCAGGCTATCAATCAAGTTTCAGTAGCTAGCTAGCTTGTCTAACTATCTTATCATGCCTGCTGGCAAGGCTGATAGACTTTAGAAAAGCAAGCAATAACTAAATGCATTGAACAAGACTCACATTCCGTTCAATCTTTTACCAAGATTTTAGCAGAGATGCAGAGAAGCATATTTAATTTCTTTAACCTTTTACTTCAGTGAGCTAAATCAGGGTCACACAGAGTGATTCTTGGTATTCTTAACCAAATCTACTTTGAAACAAAAGTATACACCTCATACACATGGTTATGGGCTTTTAAAAAAAAGTTTAAATGTATTCAATTTTTAGTTTGCATCCCAATATTACACTTTACATACATCACAGAAGACTGACATATAACAAAACTGTTTGCCATAGAAACATCAGATTTTTGTCGGGTTTTTGAAAAAGTCTTTATTAATTATGAAATATTAATAACATTCCACCCATGAGGCCAAAGTGGGCGCTTTTGGTCATTGACTGCAGGAAATGGCTACAAAAAGAACCACCAGTCAGGAGGATACAGACAGCTAAAGAGGTATGCTTACCCACTGGGCACACACTGATTGAATCAAAGTCGTTTCCACGTCATGCATATTTTTTTACATCGAATTAAGCAAAATTATTATGGCTCTAGATTGCAGGAAAAAGCTGTTTCAGGTGTTTGAAAAATGCCAATTTACGGTCCGGGGGCCTAGCCCTCCTCCGGACCACCCTGGAGCCATCCTCACGTACATTGTGCCTACAATGCACACACACATACACACACACACACACACACACACGCACACACACAGTTACTGTATACACAAACTGTGTGTAAACGGAGTGGGATTTTAGTCCGACTCAGGAGAAGTGCATACCATCCATCTCTGTATTGCTTGCGAATGTTCAGTCCCCGGACAAAGGTGGAGGTGTATGTTTCATGATTAACTACTCATGGTGTGATTGTGGTAACGTACAGGAACTCAAGTCCTTTTGTTCTCCCGATCTGGAATACCTCACTATCAAATGCAGACCACATTACCTCCCGAGATTATTCTCTTTGGTCATCATCACAGCAGTGTATATTCCCCCTCAAGCCGACACCGCGACGGCTCTCAAGGAACTACACTGGACTTTGTGCAAACTGGAAACTGCTTCTACTGACGTTGCATTTATTGTAGCTGGGGACTTTAATAAAGCAAATCTGAGGAAAATGCTACCGAAGTTTTATCAACACATTACCTGAGCTACTTGCTCATCAAGAATTCTTGAACATTGCTACTTCCCTTCAGGTGCGGCTACAAAGCCCTCCCCCGTCCTCCCGTCGGCAAATCAGATCACGCCTCCATTCTGACTCCCTTCCTATAGGCAGAAACATAAACAGGAAGTATGTGTGGTAAGGACTGTCTGACCAATAGGAATGTATGTGTCAAGATTATTTGGATCACGTGGACTGGGACATGTTCCGGGTTGCCTCTGAGAAGAACATTTATTATTATTATTATTATTAACATTGATGTATACACTGACTCTGTGACTGAGTTCATCAGGAAGGGCATAGGGGATGTTGTTTCCACTGTGATGATTAGAACTTGTCACGATCGTCTAAGGAAACGGACCAAGGCGCAGCGTGTTGAGCGAACATGTTGACTTTATTTAAATAAAAGCAACCACGAAAACAACAAACAAATGACGATAGTGAAGTCCACAGTGACAATGACTGACTAGGAACAAAAACCCACAAACCCCACAGGAAAACATACAGAAATAAATATGGCTCCCAATCAGAGATAACGAGCCGACAGCTGACACTCGTTACCTCCGATTGGGAGTCATTGACCAAACCTAGAAATACAACACTTAGAAACACCCAACCAAACATAACAAAATACACCCTGGCTCAAATACAAAAGTCCCGGAGCCAGAGTGTCACAGTACCCCCCCCTAAAGGTGCGAACTCCGGGCGCACCAGCATACAGTCTAGGGGAGGGTCTGGGTGGGCGTCTGTCCACGGTGGCGGTTCTGGCCCTGGTCGTGGTCCCCACCCCACCTTAGTCACCACCCGCTTCCCTAGCCTCCTCCACATGACCCCCACCGGTTTAAGGGGCAGCACCAGACTAAGAGGCAGCACCGGACTAAGGGGCAGCACCGGACTAAGGGGCAGCACCGGACTAAGGGGCAGCACCGGACTAAGGGGCAGCACCGGACTAAGGGGCAGTACCGGACTAAGGGGCAGCACCAGGATAAGGGGCAGCACCTGACTCAATGGCGGATCCTGGCTGGCTGGCTCTGGCGGATCCTGGCTGGACGGCTCTGGCGGATCCTGGCTGAACGGCTCATGGCTGGCTGAAGGATCTGGCTGCTCATGGCTGGCTGACGGATCTGGCTGCTCATGGCTGGCTGACGGATCTGGCTGCTCATGGCTGGCCGACGGATCTGGCTGCTCATGGCTGGCCGACGGATCTGGCTGCTCATGGCTGGCCGACGGATCTGGCTGCTCATGGCTGGCTGACGGATCTGGCTGCTCATGGCTGGCTGACGGATCTGGCTGCTCATGGCTGGCCGACGGATCTGGCTGATCCTGTCTGGCCGAAGGCTCTGGCTGATCCTGTCTGGCGGAAGGCTCTGGCTGATCCGGTCTGGCGGAAGGCTCTGGCTGATCCTGTCTGGCCGAAGGCTCTGGCTGATCCTGTCTGGCGGAAGGCTCTGGCTGATCCTGTCTGGCGGAAGGCTCTGGCTGATCCGGTCTGGCGGAAGGCTCTGGCTGATCCTGTCTGGCGGAAGGCTCTGGCTGATCCTGTCTGGCGGAAGGCTTTAGCAGCTCCGGTCTGGCGGACGGCTCTGACGGCTCATGGCAGACGGGCGGCTTATGCAGCGCTTGGCAGACGGACAGTTCAGACGGCGTTGGGCAGACAGGCAGTTCAGGCGCCGTTGGGCAGACGGGCAGTTCAGGCGCCGTTGGGCAGACGGGCAGTTCAGGCGCCGTTGGGCAGACGGGCAGTTCAGGCGCCGTTGGGCAGACGGGCAGTTCAGGCGCCGTTGGGCAGACGGGCAGTTCAGGCGCCGTTGGGCAGACGGCAGACTCTGGCCGGCCGAGACGCACTATAGGCCTGGTGCGTGGTGCCGGAACTGGTGGTCCCGGGCTGAGGACACGCCTCTCAGGGCTAGTGCGGGGAGTAGCAACAGGGCATGCTGGACCCTGGGGACGCACATAAGGCCTGGTGCGTGGTGCCGGAACTGGTGGTCCCGGGCTGAGGACACGCATCTCCGGGCTAGTGCGGGGAGCAGCAACAGGACGCACAGGACGCTGGGGACACACAGGAGGCTTGGTGCGTGGTGTAGGCACTGGTGGTACTGGGCTGGAGCGGGGAGGTGGCGCCGGAAATACCGGACCGTGCAGGCGTACTGGCTCCCTTGAGCACTGAGCCTGCCCAACCTTACCTGGTTGTATACTCCCCGTCGCCCGACCAGTACGGGAAGGAGGAATAACCCGCACCGGGCTATGTAGGCGAACCGGGGACACCATGCGTAAGGCTGGTGCCATGTAAGCCGGCCCGAGGAGACGCACTGGTGGCCTGATGCGTTGGGCCGGCTTCATGACATCCGGCTCAATGCTCAATCTAGCCCGGCCGATACGTGGAGCTGGAATGTACCGAACCGGGCTATGCCTGCGTACAGGAGACACCATGCGCTCTACTGCGTAACACGGTGTCTGCCCGTACTCTCGCTCTCCACGGTCAGTCCAGGGAGTAGGCGCAGGTCTCCTACCTGACTTCGCCACACTCCCTTTTAGCCCCCCCCCCAAGAAATTTTTGGGTAGTACCCACGGGCTTCCAGCCTTGACTCCGTGCTGCCTCCTCATACCGCCTCCTCTCGGCTTTAGCTGCCTCCAGCTCTTCCCGAGGGCGGCGATATTCTCCCGGTTGTGCCCAAGGACCCTTTCCATCCAGTATCTCCTCCCAAGTCCATGAATCCTTGATAGGCGTCCATAACTCCTGTGTAGGTAGGTCCTGTTGCCGCTTGACACGCTGCTTGGTCCTTTTATGGTGGGTTTTTCTGTCACGATCGTCTAAGGAAACGGACCAAGGCGCAGCGTGTTGAGCGAACATGTTGACTTTATTTAAATAAAAGCAACCACGAAAACAACAAACAAATGACGATAGTGAAGTCCACAGTGACAATGACTGACTAGGAACAAAAACCCACAAACCCCACAGGAAAACATACAGAAATAAATATGGCTCCCAATCAGAGATAACGAGCCGACAGCTGACACTCGTTACCTCCGATTGGGAGTCATTGACCAAACCTAGAAATACAACACTTAGAAACACCCAACCAAACATAACAAAATACACCCTGGCTCAAATACAAAAGTCCCGGAGCCAGAGTGTCACAGAACTGATCCAAACCAAAAACTGTGGGTAGATGGCAGCATTCGCTTATAACTGAAAGCGCGAACCACCGCATTTAACCACGGAAAGGTGACTGGGAACATGGACAAGTACAAACAGTCCAGCTATGCCCTTCGTAAGGCAATCAAACAGGCCAAACGTCAGTACAGAGACAAAGTGAAGTCACAATTCAATGGCTCAGACACGATACGAATGTGTCAGGGACACCAGACAATTATGGATTATAAAGGGAAAAACAGCCACATCGTGGACACCGATACTCACAAGGACTGTGAGCTCTTGTTCTAAATGGCTAAGTGATTTAAGCGTGTCAACACTTGCAAGGCTGCTGGCCCAGACGGCATCCATAGCCACATCCTCAGAGCATGTGCAGACCAGCTGGCTGGAGTGTTTACGGACATAGTCAATCTCTCCCTAGCCCAATCTGTTGTCCCCTCTTCCTTCAAGATGTCCACCATTGTTGCTGTACCCAAGAAAGTGAAGGTAACTGAACTAAATGACTATCGCCCGGTAGCACTCAATTCTGTCATCATGAAGTGCTGTGAGAGGCTAGTTAAACCCCCTAATTAGCATAATACAAAAATCCCCATTACAATCCATCAGTTTAAGCTAGAGATACTGTATCTGTTTTCTTGCATT
This sequence comes from Coregonus lavaretus, assembly GCF_964263955.1. NCBI lineage: Eukaryota > Metazoa > Chordata > Actinopteri > Salmoniformes > Salmonidae > Coregonus > Coregonus lavaretus. The sequence goes on from NW_028164147.1 coordinate 27,151, forward strand.
TGATGTGTCTCAATCCACCGCATCCGCAGATGTCGCACTTCCGCATCTGCGGTGTAAAGTGACAGAGCTAGATCGGTGTTTGTCAGACAATGAGACATCCTGAAGTTGGTACAGCCGATCTGCCAACTTCTGTCTGTAGCGTGCGAACAGTATGGGCTACAAACTAATATGACCCCTCTGTGGAAAGGTGAGTCTCTCTCAAACACTTACATGTTGGTTGGTTTGTTCTAGGATGCGCACAGGCCTCACAAGACTCATCTGGTAGTCCCCGGTACCGGTTGAAAACATTTATGGAAATATCCTGTATATTAGTGCCAAGAATAAAGGGTTAAATGTAAATGTGTAAATTTAAAAAAAAATAACAAATGTTTCCTGATCTTTCTTATATCTCTCAGATATAGGACAGACACTTCAGAACAAACTTCATTTAGATTTTTTGTTGTTCCATGTAGTGAATCTGATATGCGATGTGTTTGTATGTCCTAATAGCAGTAAGGACCAAAAAAATAATTCAGCAAGTAATTTTTTTGTAGCTTTTTTTGATACTTCAAGGGGTCTTAAAATTCACAATCAAATATGAAAATGATCCTTGGTATCCTTCTAAAAACAATTCCATATAGCTTAGTAAAACTTGAGACATCTGTGGCATTGTATTGTGTGACAAAACGGCACATTTTAGAGTGGCCTTTTATTGTCCCCAGGACAAGTTGCACCTGTGTAATGATCATGCTGTTTAATCAGCTTCTTTATATGCCAAACCTGTCAGGTGGATGGATTATTTTGGCAAAGGAGAAATGCTCACTAACAGGGATGTAAACAAATTTGTGCAAAACATTTGAGAGAAATAAGCTTTTTGGAAAATTTCTGGGATCTTAATTTCAGCTCATGAAACATGGGACCAACACTTTACATGTTGCATTTCTATTTTTGTTCAGTATATATTACTTTGACACTGCTCGTTCTAAGATTTCTATATTTTTTATATTTTATGGGATTTGTGTCTATTGTTTTGTATTGTTGGTTATTACTGCACTGTTGGAGCTAGGAACATAAGCATTTCGCTACACCCACAATAACATCTGCATAATACACTATATATACAAAAGTGTGTGGACAAGCCTTCAAATGAGTGGATTCGGCTATTTCAGCCACACCTGTTGCTGACAGGTGTATAAAATCGAGCACACAGCCATGCTCTCCATAGACAAATATTGGCAGTAGAATGGCCTTAGCTCAGTGACTTTCAACGTGGCACTGTCATAGGATGCCACCATTCCAACAAGACAGTTCGTCAAATTTGTGCCCTGCTAGAGCTGCCGCGGTCAACTGTAAGTGCTATTATTGTGAAGTGGAAACGGAGCAACAATGGCTCAGCCGCGAAGTGGTAGGCCACACAAGCTCACAGAACAGGACTGCTCAAGCGCGTAGCGCGTAAAAATTGTCTGTCCTCGGTTGCAACACTCACTACCGAGTTCCAACCTGCCTCTGGAAGCAACATCAGCACAAGAACTGTTCGTCGGACACTTACGAAATGGATTTCCATGGCCGAACAGCCGCACACAAGCCTAAGATCACCAATGTCAATGCCAAGCGTCAGCTGGAGTGGTGTAAATCTCGCCGCCATTGGACTCTGGAGTAGTGTAAACGCGTTCACTGGAGTGATTAATCACGCTTCACCATCTAGCAGTCAGACGGACAAATCTGGGTTTGGCAGATGCCAGGAGAACGCTAACTGCCCCAATGCATATGCCAACTGTAAAGTTTGGTGGAGGAGGAATAATTGTCTGGGGCTGTTTTGTATGGTTCGGGCTAGGCCACTTAGTTCCAGTCAAAGGAAATCTTAACACTACAGCATACAATGACATTCTAGACGATTCTGTGCTTCCAACTTTGTGGCAACAGTTTGGGGAAGGCCCTTTCCTGTTTCAGCACGACAATGCCCCCGTGCACAAGGAGAGGTCCATACAAAAATGGTTTGTCTAGATCGGTGTGGAAGAACTTGACTGGCCTGCACAGAGCCCTGACCTCAACCCCATCGAACACCTTTGGGATGAATTGGAATGCAGACTGCCAGCCAGGCCTAATCACCCAACATCAGTGCTGACCTCACTAATGCTTGTGGCAGAATGGAAGCAAGTCCCCGAAGCATGTTCCAACATCTAGTGGAAAGCCTTTCCAGAATAGTGGAGTCTGTTATAGCAGCAAAGGGGGGACCAACTCCATATTAATGCCCTTGATTTTGGAATGAGATGTTAGACGACCAGGTGTCCACATACATTTGGTCATGTAGTGTATGTGTACGCAACCAATAAAATTAGATTTGATTTAATTTGAAACACTCACACTCATTTTCTTGGAAACATAAGCTGTCATGAACTGACATTCCTCGAACCCCAGAGTCTGTTGGTGTAAGTGTTGGTTGACATACTGTCACATTTGGGCAGCCCAAATTACACCCACTATACCGTCCCCTCAGACCACTGTCATTTGAGAGGAACAACCTGCCTGTGTCAAAGTAGTGTAGCGTGTGTGTGTGTGTGAGTGTGTGTGAGGTGTGTGTGCCGTGTGTGTGTGTTATGAGTACAGTTACTAAGCTTGTAAAAACAGAGAGACATTCTGCACCTAAGCCTGACTGTGTGGGAATAGTCATTCCCTGTGACAAGGTCAAACACCAGACACAGGGTTTATACCTGACACACACTCAGCAGAGGGCTACCACATGAAAGCAGCTGTCCACGTGCTATACACTACAGTGTGAACACAGGGTCAGTTGGTGGTCAGACCACATATACCAGCTGGCCTGCTCATTGTTACACAGAGGTGATGCCAGTGGAATTGGACTAGATGCACTTGATGAGTTTTTTTCCTGTTGTCAAATATTATCACTGAATGTCTTTGGGTAGATACTACATTTACATTTTAGTCATTTAGCATATGCTCTTATCCAGAGCGACTTACAGTTAGTGAGTGCATACATTTTTTTTTCTTCATACTGGTCCCCCGTGGGAATCGAACCCACAACCCTGGCGTTGCAAGCGCCATGCTCTACCAACTGAGCTACACGGGACTACTACTACTACTACTACTACTACTACTACTACTACTACTACTACTACTACTACTACTACTACTACTACTACTACTACTACTACTACTACTACTACTACTACTACTATTACTACTACTACTACTACTACTACTACTACTACTACTACTACTACTACTACTACTACTACTACTACTACTACTACTACTACTACTACTACTACTACTACTACTACTACTACTACTACTACTACTTCTTCATCTACTAATAGTAATACTACTACTACTACTACTACTACTACTACTACTACTACTACTACTACTAGTACTATACGACTGACTACTATAAGACTACTACAACAACTACTACAGTGACTCCTCCTCCTACGACGACGACAACAACTATTACTACTACTCCTACGCCACTAGTAGGAATGGCGCCGGAGAAGATGGCTGCCGTTTTACAGCCCTCTAACCAATTGTACTATTATGTGTGTTTTTCCGCATTATTTGTAATTTATTTTGTATATAATGTTTCTGCCATCGTCTCTTATAACCAAAAAGAGCTTCTGGATATCAGGACAGCGATTACTCACCTCGTATTGGATGAAGATTTTTTCTTCAATGAGGCGGCCGCAAAGGATATCCTACAGACACCCGACAAGGCCCAAATCACCATCATTCACATGAGAAAGAGACAGAGATATCGTGGACGTAGGTCGGGGTGCCTTGTAAGGATCCGACGGCGAGCGAGTAAATTGCCTCTCCCATCAATCCTATTAGCCAATCTTCAATCATTTGAGAATAAATTGGATGACCTAAGATTACGGTTATCCTACCAACGGGACATTAAAAACTGTAATATTTTATGTTTCACCGAGTCGTGGCTGAACGACGACATGGACAACATACAGCTAGCGGGCTATACGCTACATCGGCAGGATAGAACGGCTGACTCCGGTAAGACAAGGGGTGGCGGTCTGTGTATATTTGTCAACAACAGCTGGTGCACAAAATCAAATACTAAGGAAGTCTCGAGGTTTTGCTCACCTGAGGTAGAGTATCTTATGATAAGCTATAGACCACACTATTTACCAAGAGAGTTTTCATCTATATTTTTCATAGCTGTCTATTTACCACCACAAACCAAAGCTGGCATTAAGATTGCACTGAATGAGCTGTATAAGGCCATAAGTGAACAGGAAAACGCTCATCCAGAGGCAGCGCTCCTAGTGGCCGGGGACTTTAATGCAGGGAAACTTAAATCCGTTCTACCTAATTTCTACCAGCATGTCAAATGTGCAACCAGAGGAAAAAAACTCTAGACCACATTTACTCCACACACAGAGACGCATACAAAGCTCTCCCTCGCCCTCCATTTGGCTAATCTGACCATAACTCTATCCTCCTGATTCCTGCTTATAAGCAAAATCTAAAGCAGGAAGCACCAGTGACTCAGTTAATAAAAAAGTGGTCAGATGACGCAGATCCTAAGCTACAGGACTGTTTTGCTAGCACAGACTGGAACATGTTCCGGGATTCTTCAGATAGCATTGAGGAGTACACCATCAATAAGTGCATTGATGATGTCGTCCCCACAGTGACCATACGTACATACCCCAACCAGAAGCCATGGATTACAGGAAACATCCGCACTGAGCTAAAGGGTAGAGCTGCCGCTTTCAAGGAGCGGGACTCTAACCCGGACACTTATAAGAAATCCCGCTATGCCCTCCGACGAACCATCAAACAGGCAAAGAGTCAATACAGGACTAAGATTGAATCGTACTACACCGGCTCTGACGCTCGTCGGATGTGGCAGGGCTTGAAAACTATTAAAGACTACAAAGGTAAGCACAGCCGCAAGCTGCCCTGTGACACAAGACTTCCAGACGAGCTAAACCACTTCTATGCTCGCTTCGAGGCAAGCAACACTGAAGCATGCATGAGAGCACCAGCTGTTCCGGATGACTATGTGATCACGGTCTCTGTAGCCGATGTGAGTAAGACTTTTAAGCAGGTCAACATTCACAAGGCCGCAGGGCCAGACGGATTACCAGGACGTGTACTCCGAGCATGTGCTGACCAACTGGCAAGTGTCTTCACTGACATTTTCAACATGTCCCTGACTGAGTCTGTAATACCAACATGTTTCAAGCAGACCACCATAGTCCCCGTGCCCAAGGACACTAAGATAACCTGCCTAAATTACTACCGTCCCATAGCACTGACGTCTGTAGCCATGAAGTGCTTTGAAAGGCTGGTCATGGCTCACATCAACACCATTATCCCAGAAACCCTAGAC
>NW_028164146.1:2500-14587 GCF_964263955.1 Coregonus lavaretus
CTGCTTGAAGCCGGAAAGCCATGATCCTGGAAGAAATGTCCACCAGGCCTTGCCCACCCTCGTGCAGTGGCAGGTACAGGGCTGAAGCTTTAATCCAATGTTGTCCAGACCAGAAGAAGTTGACAAGGGTCCTCTGAAGCTCTTGTATCAGACCCTTTGGTGGCTGTAAAATCATTAGTCTGTGCCACAGGGTAGAGGCAGCTAGGTTATTAGCTACCAGTAACACTATAAGACAGCTGGGGCAGCACCCATTTCCATCTTGACAGTCTGGCACACACTTTCTCCACTACACCCTCCCAGTTCTTTTTCTGAAAGACATCGGAGCCTAGAAAAACCCCCAAAGTCTTCATCCCATCTCTGCCCCACTGAAGCCCCCCTGGTAACCGTGGAGCGGACCCCATCTGAAGCTGGCCTGCCCACAGCGCTTCACTCTTTCCCCAATTGACTCTAGCTGAGGAGGCCCCGTCATACACCTTTAAAGCGTCTGAGAGAACCTTAACATCCTCACCACCTGTAATAAAAACTGTCACGTCATCTGCATACGCAGACAGTGCTATCGTGGGACCCTTCATTACACCTGGCACAGAGAAACCAGTAAGCTTCGCTCTTAAAAAACAAAGCATTGGTTCAATCGCCAGACTGTATAACTGCCCTGAAATTGGGCATCCCTGCCTGATGCCCCTTTGGACAGGGATGGGACAACTCAAACCACCCCCCACCTTCACCATACACGAGGCCCCAGCATACAGTAAATTCACCCAAGACAAAAAAACATCCCCAAACCCAAAGGCTTTCATTGTTTTAAACAAGTACTGGTGGTCCACACGATCAAAAGCCTTCTCCTGATCCAAAGAAAGTAAACCCACATTTACATCAGACAGTTTACAAATGTCCAAAACATCTCTTATTAGAAACAAGTTGTCAACAATAGAGCGATCAGGTACACAGTAGGACTGGTCCTTGTGGACCAACAATCCCAGATACTCTTTCAACCTGTTTGAGAGACATTTAGAAACAATTTTATATTCTGCACACAGCAAAGCAACAGGTCTCCAATTTTTTATGAGAGCCAAATCCCCCTTTTTTGGCAACAGTGAAAGTACCGCACGTTGACAAGATACAGGAAGAGAGCCCTCATGAAAAGATTCACACACCACTTCATAAAAATCCTCCCCAATAGACCCCCAAAAGTGCTTATAAAACTCAGATGGTAAACCATCAATGCCAGGGGCTCGGCCTGTTGAGAGCTGCATAACTGCTGTAGACAGCTCTTGCAGTGTAATGTCAGAGTCCAATGCGACTCTTTGCTCAGGTCCCAATTGAGGAAGACCGTGTAACAACTGTTCAGTACACAGAGAGTCACAATCCTCCGCCTTATAGAGGGCAGAATAGAAATCCACGGCATGTTGACGCATTTTACTGTCATCCGTGGTCACCTTCCCATCAGGGAGACGAAGGCAGACCATCTGTTTACGTTGCAATGTCGACTGTCCCAGGTTTTTTTTAAAAGCACTAGGAGCATCCATATCCTTGAGGGAAGCGAAACGAGACCTAATCAAGGCACCCTTCACTCTTTCATGCAGAAACGACCTCAATTCATGTTTCTTGTCCTGTAAGTTCATGACTAGTCCGGGGTCATTCTGAGTGAGCAACTTCAATTCAATAGATTTAATGTTCTGTTCAAGGGCCCTGATAGTCTCTTTAACTTCAATTCGAGACAGAGCAGTATACTGTTGACAAAATAATCGTATTTGGGCCTTCCCAACCTCCCACCATTGTCTCAAGGACTCAAAATTCCCTTTTGTAACCCTCCATTTTTCCCAAAACAACAAAAACCTTTCACAAAACATGACATCATGTAACAATTTAACATTAAAATACCAATAAGATGATGACCTTCGTGGACAGGACAAGTGAATATCAACAGTGACAATATGGTGATCAGAGAAACCCACAGGAGTAATGTCACACCTTCCAACCCTACTACAGTATTGCTCAGATACATACAACCTGTCTAACCTTGCTGCACTGACATGACCTTCATTAACTTTTAGCCATGTGTACTGCCTAACTTTTGCATTCCTTACTCTCCACACATCAGAAAGCTCAAACTCAGTTAATAGACCAGACAGACAAATTGCTGACCGCAGGTGAGGTTCTTCAGCGGTGCGATCAACAGTAAAATCCACTGTACAGTTCCAGTCCCCCCCTAAAACCATACACCCCTCTTGGTCACACTGTCTTAAGGTTTCCTTTATTTTATCAAAACCAACAATACGCTCTGTACCCTCATTAGGAGCATAAACTTTCAAAAAAACAAACAAAAACCCCATAACATCCACCTTGACCAATAAAACCCGACCCTTGACAATCTCTGTTGTAGATACCACAGTCACCCCTAAGCCTGAAGAAAACAAGATTGCCACCCCAGCACTGAAATTAGTACCATGACTGAGTATATGCTGCCCCTCCCACCACATACCCCAGTCAGCCTCATTTTCCTCATCACTATGTGTCTCCTGTAGGAAAACTACATTAAGCCTTTTCTGTTTTATTACTTCTAATACCCAAGCCCTCTTATTCCTGTCCCTTCCTCCATTAATATTGAGAGAACCTACCCTTAGTACCTCCATATAGAAAAGAAAAAGGAAAAGCAGAAGATACCACAGAGAAACCAGACAAAGAGAATAGAACACCCTATGAGGCATAATCATCATCATTATTTAAATTTTCTCTTAACCTGACCACGTTTCCCACCACCTTTTGCTGCTGCAACAGCAGTAACAAATTTCCTCAAGCGAAACCGCTTCTTCTCACTCAACTGGTCTAACCCCACCGTCTTCTGTAACATCACAGCTGACCTCACAAACTTATCAACATCAAAATAATCTGCCAATTTGACAGATTTCCCAAAAGTCTGATCCAGAAACCCATTTACCTCCTCTAGATCGTAAATTGAGTCCTCACCAGCTGATATCGTATCAAGAGAGATATCCATATCCTTCTCCTGATCCTCCTCAACTGAGGCCACAGACCACTGACTCCCCTCTACCACATCCCTTTCAACACTCCCCACTTGCACCCCATCACTCGTACCAGGCATCTCCTCCACTACCTGGGAGACTAGCCCCACCTGAACCCCATTACTCGTAGTGGGCATCTCCTCCACTACCTGGGAGACTAGCCCCACCTGAACCCCATTACTCGTAGTGGGCATCTCCTCCACTACCTGGGAGACTAGCCCCACCTGAACCCCATTACTCGTAGTGGGCATCTCCTCCACTACCTGGGAGACTAGCCCCCCCTGTACCCCAGCACTCATAGTGGGCATCTCCTCCACTACCTGGGAGACTAGCCCCCCCTGTACCCCAGCACTCATAGTGGGCATCTCCTCCACTACCTGGGAGATGAGCTCCACATGAACCCTCTCCTGTAACCCATTACTTGTAGTGGGCATCTCCTCCACTACCTGGGAGATTAGCTCCACATGTACCCCCTCCTGTACCACAGCACTCGTACTGGGCACCTCCTCACCAGTCTGAGGAAATGGCCCTTCAGATCCATCCTTACCTTCTACAACAATTTTTTTCTGCTGCATAACATTTCCCTCTGGTACAAGTTGCACCTCTGTGCCCTCAACACGGACAACTTGTTCCTCAGCAACAGATGCGTGTGGCTGCTCTACCACTGTCAGCCCACCTCTTCCTACATCAGTGGGCCCAGGCGTTACGAGGACCACCTGCGCCCCTCCCTCTGCCTTCTCCCTTTTCGGGCAAGCATGTCGCTTATGACCAACATCCCCACACTCAAAACACCGTTGACTACCCGTACTAGCATAAGCCATATACAGTCTATTGTCATACTTGACTTTAAACGATAACTCCAAAGTCTGCTCCGGTGAGTCCAAAAACATAAACACCTGTCGCCGAAACGACATTACCTGTTTCAACGCCGGGTGTTTGCAACCCAATGGGACAACCTTAATTGAACTTGCAAACTTCCCAAAGCGCAATAACTCGCGCTCCAATAGCTCATTTGGAATGAACGGCGGTACATTTGAAATCGTTACCCTTGTTGACGGAGAAAAAAGCGGCTTAACTTGAATAAACATTCCTTTAAGAAGTATGCCATGCTCAACCATACGATCAACAAGGCGCTCTTCTTTAAGAAATACCACCACCGCTTTATTCATCCGTGACGCATAAGCAACATTCTCATATCCTACCTTCTCTCCTACGGCGACCAGAACCTCTTCCACCGTGACAGTAGCTTCAGTAACACACCTAAAGCCGTGCCGAAGTGACAGGGACGGCGTCCCGATTCGGGCCGCCATCCCCACCAAAATCAGGGTAATTTCGACACGAAAAACAATATACTTAATTCTACCACAACAAAAAAATAGAAATAATAACCTTAATCATGCATAGAAGAAAAAAGGATATCACCAAGAAAAGGAAAACCCAGGATATCTAACTCTACACAACACTCGCACTTAGCACTCACTCAAACAATTCCCAGCACGCACCAAACACTCCCAGCATGCAGAGAGAGAGAGAGAGAGAGAGAGAGAAAGAGAGAAAGAGAGAGACAAAGAGAGAGACAAAGAGAGAGAGAGAGAAACAGAGACAGAGAAAGAGAGAGCGAGACAGAGAGACAGAGACAGAAAGAAAGAGAGAGAGAGAGACAGAGAGAGAGAGAGAGAGAGCGAGAGAGAGACGAAGAGAGAGAGACAGAGAGAGAGAGAGAGAGAGAGAGAGAGAGAGAGAGAGAGAGAGAGAGAGAGAGAAAAAGCTAAAGAAGAGAGCAAACCTACTGTTTGCAGATGATCTGGTGCTTCTGTCACCAACCAAGGAGGGCCTATAGCATCACCTAGATCTTCTGCACAGATTCTGTCAGACCTGGGCCCTGACAGTAAATCTCAGTAAGACAAAAATAATGGTGTTCCAAAAAAGGTCCAGTTGCCAGGACCACAAATACAAATTCCATCTAGACACCGTTGCCCTAGAGCACACAAAAAACGATACATACCTCGGCCTAAACATCAGCGCCACAGGTAACTTCCACAAAGCTGTGAACGATCTGAGAGACAAGGCAAGAAGGGCCTTCTATGCCATCAAAAGGAACATAAAATTTGACATACCAATTAGGATCTGGGTAAAAATACTTGAATCAGTTATAGAACCCATTGCCCTTTATGGTTGTGAGGTCTGGGGTCCACTCACCAACCAAGAATTCACAAAATGGGACAAACACCAAATTGAGACTCTGCATGCATAATTCTGCAAAAACATCCTCCGTGTACAACGTAAAACACCAAATAATGCATGCAGAGCAGAATTAGGCCAATACCCGCTAATTATCAAAATCCAGAAAAGAGCCATTAAATTCTATAACCACTTAAAAGGAAGCGATTCCCAAACCTTCCATAACAAAGTCATCATCTACAGAGAGATGAACTTGGAGAAGAGTCCCCTAAGTAAGCTGGTCCTGGGGCTCTGTTCACAAACACAAACAGAGCCCCAGGACAACAACAACAACAACACAATTAGACCCAACCAAATCATGATAAAACAAAAAGAGAATTACTTGACACATTGGAAAGAACAAACAAAAAAACAGATTAAACTAGAATGCTATTTGGCCCTAAACAGAGAGTACACAGTGGCAGAATACCTGACCACTGTGACTGACCGAAACTTAAGGAAAGCTTTGACTATGTACAGACTCAGTGAGCATAGCCTTGCTATTGAGAAAGGCCGCCGTAGGCAGACCTGGCTCTCAAGAGAAGACAGGCTATGTGCACACTGCCCACAAAATAAGGTAGAAACTGAGCTGCAATTCCTAACCTCCTGCCAAATGTATGACCATATTAGAGACACATATTTCCCTCAGATTACAGCGATCCACAAAGAATTAGAAAACAAACCCAATTTTGATAAACTCCCTTATCTACTGGGTGAAAAACCATAGTGTGCCATCACAGCTGCAAGATTTTTGACCTGTTGCCACAAGAAAAGGGCAACCAGTGAAGCACAAACACCATTGTAAATACAACCCATATTTATGTTTATTTATTTTCCCATTTGTACTTTAACTATTTGCACATTGTTACAACACTGTATATATACATAATATGACATTTGAAATGTCTTTATTCTTTTGGAACTTCTGAGTGTAATGTTTACTGTACATATTTATTGTTTATTTCACTTTTGTTTACTATCTACTTCACTTGCTTTGGCAATGTTAACATACGTTTCCCATGCCAATAAAGCCCTTAAATTGAAAAATGGAATTGAGAGAGAGAGAGAGAGAGAGAAAGAGAGAGAGAGAGCGAGACAGAGACAGAGAGAGAGCGAGAGCGTGACCTGTTGCCACAAGAAAAGGGCAACCAGTGAAAAACAAACACCATTGTAAATACAACCCATATTTATGTTTATTTATTTTCCCATTTGTACTTTAACTATTTGCACATTGTTACAAGACTGTATATATACATAATTTGACATTTGAAATGTCTTTATTATTTTTGAACTTCTGAGTGAAATGTTTACTGTTAAAATTTATTGTTTATTTCACTATTGTTTAGTATCTACTTCACTTGTTTTGGCAATGTTACCATACGTTTCCCATGCCAATAAAGCCCTTAAATTGAAAATTGAAATTGAAATTGAAAGAAAGAGAGCGAGAGAAAGAGAGAAAGAGAGAGAGAGAGAGAGAGAGAGAGAGAGAGAGCGAGAGAGAGAGAGAGAAAGAAAGAAAGAGAGAGAGTCTGTTGTGAAACGGAAAGTCAATACCTGGACTGGTCCAATAAGAACACAGCTTTTCGTTATTCGTTGCGAAATGTATTGCTACTGAACACCCTACCCAGGCTAGCACATGCTATCTTAGTATTTCTTGTTTTCAGTCTATAGTGATGCTGTACTCTGGTACTGAGCTATTGCCTAGTTAAACCAGACTGAACGATGTGCGCACACCATTTTAAGTCTGGTTTAACCAGGCTAAGAGAGCTATGATACCAGTCCATTGGTCTATGGTCTTTCATGAACCACCAACGCTAACATGAAGCTACCCTCACACACCTCCCGAGCCTCCACGGCTGTCGTGTACTTTCTGGGAATACATACAGTGGGGGAAAAAAGTATTTAGTCAGCCACCAATTGTGCAAGTTCTCCCACTTAAAAAGATGAGAGAGGCCTGTAATTTTCATCATAGGTACACGTCAACTATGACAGACAAAATGAGAAAAAATAATCCAGAAAATCACATTGTAGGATTTTTTATGAATTTATTTGCAAATTATGGTGGAAAATAAGTATTTGGTCAATAACAAAAGTTTCTCAATACTTTGTTATATACCCTTTCTTGGCAATGACACAGGTCAAACATTTTCTGTAAGTCTTCACAAGGTTTTCACACACTGTTGCTGGTATTTTGGCCCATTCCTCCATGCAGATCTCCTCTAGAGCAGTGATGTTTTGGGGCTGTCGCTGGGCAACAGGGACTTTCAACTCCCTCCAAAGATTTCCTATGGGGTTGAGATCTGGAGACTGGCTAGGCCACTCCAGGACCTTGAAATGCTTCTTTACGAAGCCACTCCTTCGTTGCCCGGGCGGTGTGTTTGGGATCATTGTCATGCTGAAAGACCCAGCCACGTTTCATCTTCAATGCCCTTGCTGATGGAAGGAGGTTTTCACTCAAAATCTCACGATACATGGCCCCATTCATTCTTTCCTTTACACGGATCAGTCGTCCTGGTCCCTTTGCAGAAAAACAGCCCCAAAGCATGATGTTTCCACCCCCATGCTTCACAGTAGGTATGGTGTTCTTTGGATGCAACTCAGCATTCTTTGTCCTCCAAACACGACGAGTTGAGTTTTTACCAAAAAGTTCTATTTTGGTTTCATCTGACCGTATAACATTCTCCCAATCCTCTTCTGGATCATCCAAATGCACTCTAGCAAACTTCAGACGGGCCTGGACATGTACTGGCTTAAGCAGGGGGACACGTCTGGCACTGCAGGATTTGAGTCCCTGGCGGCGTAGTGTGTTACTGATGGTAGGCTTTGTTACTTTGGTCCCAGCTCTCTGCAGGTCATTCACTAGGTCCCCCCGTGTGGTTTTGGGATTTTTGCTCACCGTTCTTGTGATCATTTTGAGTGAGATCTTGCGTGGAGCCCCAGATCGAGGGAGATTATCAGTGGTCTTGTATGTCTTTCATTTCCTAATAATTGCTCCCACAGTTGATTTCTTCAAACCAAGCTGCTTACCTATTGTAGATTCAGTCTTCCCAGCCTGGTGCAGGTCTACAATTTTGTTTCTGGTGTTCTTTGACAGCTCTTTGGTCTTGGCCATAGTGGAGTTTGGAGTGTGTCTGTTTGAGGTTGTGGACAGGTGTCTTTTATACTGATAACAAGTTCAAACAGGTGCCATTAATACAGGTAACGAGTGGAGAACAGAGGAGCCTCTTAAAGAAGAAGTTACAGGTCTGTGAGAGCCAGAAATCTTGCTTGTTTGTAGGTGACCAAATACATATTTTCCACCATCATTTGCAAATAAATTCATAAAAAATCCTACAATGTGATTTTCTGGATTTTTTTTCCCTCAATTTGTCTGTCATAGTTGACGTGTACCTATGATGAAAATTACAGGCCTCTCATCTTTTTAAGTGGGAGAACTTGCACAATTGGTGGCTGACTAAATACTTTTTCCCCCCACTGTACATACATTATGATTATCTAGTGTCACAGAAGTAGCACAAATACAATCCATCATGAGTGTGCACGCTTAAGCAGTCGAAATCTCCTGGCATTAAGCTCTTCTCTGTGAGACGCTGGCAGTGGCAGTGGCAGTGGCAGTGGTCTGTGTGTGTGTTTGTGTATGTGTGTGTGTGTGTGTGTGTGTGTGTGTGTGTGTGTGTGTGTGTGTGTGTGTGTGTGTCAGGGCACCAACAAGCTCTCACTCATAAGTTTAGGCATTAATTATCCTGCAACAGGGTGATCAAATTAAGATCCTACAGTTTCATATGATCTCGCTAGAAACACACGCAAGCACACACATTCAGCACATTGAAAAAATATATGCCAGCTAGAAATCAAAACTGGATAGGCTTCAGAGACAGATGGGAGGGGTTGAGGGTAACTGAAGGATGGGACTAAAAACAAACAAAAGATAACTAATGTAAAATATACTGTACGTAAAATGTATATAGAATGTAGATGCTGGAAGTAGAAGCCTAAGTGTTGTTGTCCATGACTTTATTCCAATTAGGGGAGTGGTAGGGTTAGGGGAAAATAATAAAGAAGGAAACTATATTTAAAAAATATATATTTAAAATAATATACATATTTGTAAAAATATATATATGGGGGATTGGAAATGATGCAGACAATTACATTGACAGAAACCACAATCTATCTGCAATATTAAAGCTGATCTACCCCCCCACACACACACACACACAAAAAAACACACATTCCTACATTAAATCCTGTGTCTCTAGAAAGGATAGATCAGTATCTGTGCTGCACGTGATGGGGAGCTTGTGTGTGGTGTGTGTGTGCGTGCGTCTGTGCGTGCCTGTGTGTGTGTGTGCGTGCCTGTGTGTATTTGTGTTTAGACAAAAACACACCCACACTCTCAGTGAAGCGTGAAAGTGAATGATGGTGTTGCCTCTCCGAGTCCCTTAGCAGAAGGCCCAAACAGCCGTGCTGGAGAGGGAGGCTTACGCACGCACACACACGCACGCAAACACACACACACATACACATACACACACACACCTGCACGCAAACGCACACACACATACACACACACACCTGCACGCAAACACACACGCACACACACACACACACACACACACACACACACACACACACACACACACACACACACAGTGCCACCTCACCAGTGCTACTCAATGCCCAGCACAGACAGCGACTGTAACCATGGTAGCATTGGCTACCATGACAGTTTATCCGTCTCTTATCCGTTGAACGGGGCTGCAATGCCTTCCTTGACCCCACAGGATGGGTGAAAGCAAAATGGCGGACAGGAAGCGCTAGTCATCTCAGATACTTTGAAGGGCAGGGAAGGGTAAAGGGAAGGACGTCACTGTAAATGAAATGCAGTGCAGGAGTCACTAACCACCCACAACCACCTAGCTCAGCTTCATTCAGACAGGTGGGAGGATGGGACGGAGAGATGGGATGATGAGAGGAATGCAGAGAGACACAGCGTGGGCTCACATCAGGGTTAGTGTGTGTGTGTGTGTCTGTGTAGAAACCAGAAGCAGCCAGCAGTCTGAGTCAATGATTGACAGCGGGTACCTCCCCCTCTCTCATCTCATCTCATCTCATCTCATCTCTCCTCCCCTTCCTCTCCTCCCCTTCCTCTCCTCCCCCCCTCCCCTCCCCCCCTTCCTCTCCTCCCCCCTTCCTCTCCTCCCCTCCCCTCCTCCCCCCTTCCTCTCCTACCCTTCCTTCCACCCTTCCTCTCCCCCTCCCGCTCCTCCCCTTCCTCTCCTCCCCTCCCCCTCCTCCCCCTTCCTCTCCTCCACTTCATCTCAATCCCTTCCTCTCCTCCCCTCCCCCTCCTCCCCTTCCTCTCCTCCCCCTCCTATCCTCCCCTTCCTATCCTCCCCCTTCCTCACCTCCCCTTCCTCACCTCCCTCTCCTCCCCCTTCCTCTCCTCCCCTTCCTCTCTCTCACCTCCCTCTCCTCCCCCTTCCTCTCCTCCCCTTCCTCGCTCTCACCTCCCCCTCCTCCCCCTTCCTCTCCTCCCCTTCCTCTCTCTAACCTCCCCCTCCCCCCCTTCCTCTCCTCCCCTCCCTCTCCCCCTTCCCCTCGATCTCACCCCTTCTTCATTCTCAACACTTTCTCTCCCAACCGGTCTCATTTGCATAGGATGCCTGATTTGCATACATATGAGGGGAAGAGAAAAGGGGATTTGAAGAGAGGAGAGGAGATGAGGAGAAGAGAGGAGAGGAGATATGCAGACGTTTACTGATGAAAAGGAAGAGAAGGCCCTTTCACAGCTTCTCTCTCTCCCCTCCCCCTATCTATTTTTCTCTCTCTCTGCTCTCTCCCTTTGGTTCACACCTCAGAAAGATTCTGTGAAGGCCCCATTAGCATCTACTCTCCACCTCACTATGAAAGGAAAGAAAGGAGGAGGTGATGAGAGTGGAGAGAGGACAGAGGAGAGAGGAGAGGAGGAGAGAGGAGAGAGGAGAGAGGAGAGAGGAGAGAGGGAAAGAGAGAGGAGAGAGGAGAAAGGACAGAGAGAGAGAGAGAGGAGTGAGGAGAGAGGAGAGAGGAGAGGAGAGAGGACAGAGGAGAGAGGAGAGAGGAGAGAGGAGAGAGGAGAGAGGAGAGAGGAGAGAGGAGAGAGGAGTGAGGAGTGAGGAGAGAGAGAGTGGAGAGAGGAGAGAGGAGATAGGACAGAGGACAGAAGACAGAAGACAGAAGACAGAGGACAGAGGACAGAGGACAGAGGACAGAGGTGAGAGGAAAGAGGAAAGAGGAAAGAGGAGAGAGGAGAGAGGAGAGAGGACAGAGGACAGAGGAGAGAGAGAGAGAGAGAGAGAGAGGAGAGAGGAGAGAGGAGAAAGGACAGAGGGCAGAGGAGAGAGGAGAGAGGAGAGAGGAGAGAAGAGAGAAGAGAGAAGAGAGAGGAGTGAGGAGAGAGGAGAGAGGACAGAGGACAGAGGAGAGGACAGAGAGATGAGAGAGGAGAGAGAGAGAGGAGAGAGGAGAAAGGACGAGGACAGAGAGAGAGATGAGAGGAATGAGAGAGAGGAGAGAGGAGAGAGGAGAGAGGAGAGAAGAGGGAGAGAGGAGAGAGGAGAGAGGACAGAGGACAGAGGACAGAGGAGAGAGCGGAGAGAGAGAGGAGAGAGGAGAGAGGACAGAGAGAGAGAGAGAGAGAGAGAGAGAGAGAGAGAGAGAGAGAGAGAGAGGAGAGAGGAAGAGGAGAGAGAGAGAGGAGAGAGGAGAGAGGAGAGAGGACAGAGGACAGAGGACACAGGACAGAGGACAGAGGACAGAGGACAGAGGTGAGAGGAAAGAGAAGAGAGAAGAGAGGGGAGAG
>NW_028164145.1:0-17775 GCF_964263955.1 Coregonus lavaretus
AGTGAGTAGTGTTGGAGGAGAGCGAGAGAGAAAAGGATACAAAGTAGTGGTCGGAGACATGGAGGGGAGTTGCAGTGAGATTAGTAGAAGAGCAACATCTAGTAAAGATGAAGTCAAGCGTATTGCCTGCCTTGTGAGTAGGGGGGGACGGTGAGAGGGTGATGTCAAAAGAGGAGAGGAGTGGAAAGAAGGAGGCAGAGAGAAATGAGTCAAATGTAGGCGTAGGGAGGTTGAAATCCCCCAAAACTGTGAGGGGTGAGCCATCCTCAGGAAAGGAACTTATCAAGGCGTCAAGCTCATTGATGAACTCTCCAAGGGAACCTGGAGGGCGATAGATGACAAGGATATTAAGCTTAAATGGGCTAGTGACTGTGACAGCGTGGAATTCAAATGAGGAGATAGACAGATGGGTTAGGGGAAAAATTGAGAATGACCACTTGGGAGAGATGAGGATTCCTGTGCCACCACCCCTCTGACCAGATGCTCTCGGGGTATGCGAGAACACATGGTCAGACGAGGAGAGAGCAGTAGGAGTAGCAGTGTTTTCAGTGGTAATCCATGTTTCCGTCAGCGCCAGGAAGTCGAGGGACTGGAGGGTAGCATAGGCTGGGATGAAGTCAGCCTTGTTGGCAGCAGAACGGCAGTTCCAGAGGCTGCCTGAGACCTGGAACTCCAGGTGTGTGGTGCGTGCAGGGACCACCAGGTTAGAGAGGCAGCAGCCACGCGGTGTGAGGCGTTTGTGTAGCCTGTGCGGATAGGAGAGAACAGGGATAGGCAGAGGCATAGTTGACAGGCTGTAGCAGATGGCTACAATAATGCAGAGGAGATCGGAATGAAATGAACTAAACATCTGGGAAAGGAGAGAGCAGGGCCTCCCTCACCAAAAAGAAATATAACTCTCCCAACTTCCACCTCAGAAACTATAATTGTTTCACTGAACCACCCGAATAAAACTCTCCCAACTTCCACTTTAGAAATTAGAATTGTTGTAAACTACAGCCGTTCAATGTTTCAAGGAATAGACTCAACTTACTTTATTCAGCTAGCTAACTATGACGCCATAGCTAACTAGCATGCTAGCATCCAATAACACACAGTTTAGCACCAATACTTGGTTACAACAAACTACCAATAGTGTGTTAACACACTAAACAGATAATTCGTGTCCGTGTCTAGTTCTTTCATAACGCAGCAATAATTAAACGTTGGCTAGCTAGCACAAAGATATTGTATTTAGCTACTACAGTACAGCTAGCTGGTAGTGTTGGCTAGCTAGCAATGGCTGCTGTGTTGACTTTGTTTGAAAAACGGCGTCGCTGCGAACGAATGTAGCTGGCTAAAAGGATATTGTATTTAGTTGCTACCGTTGCTAATAGCTACTCGCCAGCTAGTCCAGGAGGTGAGTTAGCTAGCTAGCTTCGTGCTACACCCGGCACCGCCGAATACAAAAGTAACCTACAATAACTACATACAACAACTACCCACAACAACCCACGATGCCTAGCTACAATACCCAACTACAATCTAAATACATAGTTTAAGCCTTACTCGACAAAGCCCAAGCTATGCATAAAGCCAAACTTACCCGATGCCAGCTGTCTGGGTGGCAGACAAGAAGACATTGGTTTTCTGCAATCAGTAGCTGTAATTAAGTACAGTAGCTACTAACTACCTAACGTTAATGCTTCAGATAATGAGGTTAGAAAAACAGCTGAATGGTAGGCAGCTAGCTGGCTTAATTACAGGTACTCTTAAGCGTGAAATAACATTGGAAACAACTATCCACCGTTGCTAAAAGTTACCAGTAGCTACCCGCTAGCTAGCTAGCTAGCTTTATTGGTCCAGGTAGTGGGTTAGCTAGCCTCGTGCTTCACCGGGCTCACTCGAATACAATACTTACCTACAATAACTACCTAGATAAACTACCTACAATACCTAACTACAATACCTACCTACAATCTAAATACATGGTTTAAGCTTTACTCAACACCATATAAGAAGCCAAGCTTACCTCCTACTAGAGAAAACACAACCTCCTGTCCTCCACCACTAACACAGAGTTAATGGTTAAAGCCAGTTGGGACTGTCACAGCACTTTAAAACACACATCACAGGGCTGATAGCTTTTGACTGTTCTGCAAACTAAAACAACTCTGTCTCCTCTCTCTCCGTCTGTCTCTCTGTCTCCTCTCTCTCTCCGTCTGTCTCTCTGTCTCCTCTCTCTCTCCGTCTGTCTCTCTGTCTCCTCTCTCTCTCCGTCTGTCTCTCTGTCTCCTCTCTCTCTCCGTCTGTCTCTCTGTCTCCTCTCTCTCCGTCTGTCTCTCTGTCTCTCCTCTCTCTCCGTCTGTCTCTCTGTCTCCTCTCTCTGTCTGTCTCTCTGTCTCTCTGTCTCCTCTCTCTGTCTGTCTCTCTGTCTCTCTGTCTCCTCTCTCTCCGTCTGTCTCTCTGTCTCCTCTCTCTCTCCGTCTGTCTCTCTGTCTCCTCTCTCTCCGTCTGTCTCTCTGTCTCCTCTCTCTCTCCGTCTGTCTCTCTGTCTCCTCTCTCTCCGTCTGTCGCTCTGTCTCCTCTCTCTCTCCGTCTGTCTCTCTGGCTCCTCTCTCTCTCCGTCTGTCTCTCTGTCTCTCCTCTCTCTCCGTCTGTCTCTCTGTCTCCTCTCTCTGTCTGATTCTCTGTCTCTCTGTCTCCTCTCTCTGTCTGTCTCTCTGTCTCTCTGTCTCCTCTCTCTCCGTCTGTCTCTCTGGCTCCTCTCTCTCTCCGTTTGTCTCTCTGTCTCCTCTCTCTCCGTCTGTCTCTCTGTCTCCTCTCTCTCCGTCTGTCTCTCTGTCTCCTCTCTCTCCGTCTGTCTCTCTGTCTCCTCTCTCTCCGTCTGTCTCTCTGTCTCCTCTCTCTCCGTCTGTCTCTCTGTCTCCTCTCTCTCTCCGTCTGTCTCTCTGTCTCCTCTCTCTCCGTCTGTCTCTCTGTCTCCTCTCTCTCCGTCTGTCTCTCTGTCTCCTCTCTCTCCGTCTGTCTCTCTGTCTCCTCTCTCTCTCCGTCTGTCTCTCTGTCTCCTCTCTCTCCGTCTGTCTCTCTGTCTCCTCTCTCTCCGTCTGTCTCTCTGTCTCCTCTCTCTCCGTCTGTCTCTCTGTCTCCTCTCTCTCCGTCTGTCTCTCTGTCTCCTCTCTCTCTCCGTCTGTCTCTCTGTCTCCTCTCTCTCCGTCTGTCTCTCTGTCTCCTCTCTCTCCGTCTGTCTCTCTGTCTCCTCTCTCTCCGTCTGTCTCTCTGTCTCCTCTCTCTCTGTCTGTCTCTCTGTCTCCTCTCTCTCTGTCTGTCTCTCTGTCTCCTCTCTCTCAGTCTGTCTCTCTGTCTCCTCTCTCTCTGTCTGTCTCTCTGTCTCCTCTCTCTCTGTCTGTCTCTCTGTCTCCTCTCTCTCAGTCTGTCTCTCTCTCTCCTCTCTTCTGTCCTCTCTGCCTGTGCTGCACTGTATAACCTAACTAACACATGATTCCCCTAACGGACTGATGAGGTTACGTCCCAAAAGGCACCCTATTCCCTATATAGTGCACTACTTTTGACCAGGACTCATATACTGTAATGTACCACCCAAGGGAAAGGCAACACATTGATTCCCCTAACAGACATCATCCTCAGTAATAACTACACGTTGATTCCCCTAACAGACATCATCCTCAGTAATAACTAGAGATTAATGATTGTGGTTAACTCTTCTGTCATCATGTACATCTCCACTGTACTGGACACACACACACACACACACACACACACACACACACACACACACACACACACACACACACACACACACACACACACACACACACACACACACACACACACACACACTGAGAGGCTTATTCCTCTGTAAACATGTAGCCATAGACCGCTGCGTTGTTGTTAATTCAATTACAGCCGAATTAAATGGAGATCAAACAGAACAAACGCACACACACACACACACACACACACACACACACACACACACACACACACACACACACACACACACACACACACACACACACACACATACACACAAAGGGAGCTTAGTCACCACACATGGTGGCAGGGCAGGGAAACAGGATGGCATTGATGTTAATGTTACTGTCAGTCCTTCTGTTATAATAATAATAATAATAATAATATGCCATTTAGCAGACGCTTTTATCCAAAGCGACTTACAGTCATAACCCAGAAGGATTTAGATTACAGTTTTTTACAATCACTTTGGCACTAATTTCAGAACCTTGACGTCATTTTTCAAAACTCTAGACACAAAACTCACAACCAATGATCAAAATGCACATTTTTCAAAACTCTAACACTTTTTTCAATTGCTTGGATACAATACACATAAAACTAAGATCATTTGTTCATTTAACAAAAGTCACCTGTTCAATATGACACAACTTAACATCAAAGTACTACTATTTCAAAAGGCAATTCACACATTACATTTCAGATGAGTGTCTATTCATTTCATTACAATTATCCAACTATCAATTGATACAACTGCTCAAAATGATAAGTAACTGTTGCATTGCTCTTAATGCATAGTTGTATGGAAACAGACAAACAATATTCCATGTTTAGATCATGAAAGTTTCAAAGTAACGAGATTCATTGTCACCAATTAGCGTGGAGCATGAACCAATTAGACTACATTATCTATGGATGTAATATTTCATCATCATTCTTTATCAGACACCGTTTCTATGGTCCCCTTGTAACCTTCCTTGATGAGCTCGATTAGGTCAGTAGAGCTGATGGCGTGACCTATGTCATTGTGTGGGATAATGTCATGTTCCACCATGCTCATATGGTGCAAGCATGGTTTCAGGCCCATGCACAATTTACCACCCTGTATTTACCCCCATACTCTCCTTTCCTTAACCCGATTGAGGAGTTTTTGGAAGGTTTATGATAGGCGCCCTCATGAACAAGTCACTCTTCTCCAGGCGATGGACGACGCATGCAATGACATCACGGCAGACCAGTATCAGGCCTGGAATCGCCATGCCTGAAGGTTTTTTCCAAGATGTTTGGCTAATGAAAACATCCATTGTGATGTAGATGAGAACCTGTGGCCACATCCACAAGACAGAGTTGATGAAAATGTAGAAGTACAGTAATCACTCCTATGTTTTGCTTTTTACAGTACAAGCAAGCAAGTTGAGGATCACTGCATTTGATGTTTTACAGTACTGTATTGTTTTTCATCAATATATTTCAGATTTTGTTCAATGATTCCATTGTGTCTGTAGTATTCTCTCTACTACTGCAGTACTTTTACAGGGATGTATTTACATGTAGTACCATAATGAAACATATATCACCTATTTTGTACTACAATATTTAATGATTGTACGAACAATGACACAGTGAAACTATTGGTTGCTTGTGTGTGGGTGATCTAAATTAACGTTTCATTGGTATTTCACAATAAATTTGTTTTTTGAACCAATGATTGTGCAAGTGCAATATTTCTTTAAAGATATGAACGCACAATGCAATGTTTTGAACATTGGACAGCCTGTGTTACAAGTGATGACCGTTTTGAGTTTTGAAGCCACCGGTCGGCCATATTGGCTCTCCTCAGAAGAAGCAGTCCTCCATAGGAGTTAATTAATTTTCTTCAGTATTTCAATTAAATGTTTCAAGGACAAAACGACATGTATTTAAGTAGTTTTTTGTTGTAGTGGGGACAGTAACAATAGTACTTTAAAAAATATATATTTTAAGGAAAATGTTTTTATATATTTTATATTTTATATTTAGCGCACATAATGTAACTTAAAAGTATGCATTAAAGTGTCTGTAATAGAATAAATGTGTCAAAAACAAATATAGATATTAATTAACACACACACACACACACACACACACACACACACACACACGCACACACACACACAGACACACACACACACGCACACACACACACAGACACACACACACACACACACACACACACACACACACACACACACACACACACACACACACACACACACACACACACACACACACACACACACACACACAGACACACACACTGGAGTGGCTATAGTTGCTGAGTGAGCAGTTGCTGAACAAAGACTTTCCCCTCAGGATGGATTTGAAGGAGCCTTAAAAACAACACAGTCTTTACAAGGACATACACTGTGTGTTCAGCACCGATGGCTGCTCTGCTACAATGGAAGAACCCTACCCACACACACACACACACACACACACACACAAACACACACACACACACACACTGTGCCACTGTGCCTTTGTTATGCGGCTCACGTCGGTCCATAGGTGCCACAGGTCTCTTCTTCCGTCTCATTAAAACCTCAGCTAGAGATGCAGCTATTCACCCTGAGGCCAGGACAACACTCATTACCTCATTAAAACCTCAGCTAGAGATGCAGCTATTCACCCTGAGGCCAGGACAACACTCATTACCTCATTAAAACCTCAGCTAGAGATGCAGCTATTCACCCTGAGACCAGGACAACACTCATTACCTCATTAAAACCTTAGCTAGAGATGCAGCTATTCACCCTGAGACCAGGACAACACTCATTACCTCATTAAAACCTCAGCTAGAGATGCAGCTATTCACCCTGAGACCAGGACAACACTCATTACCTCATTAAAACCTCAGCTAGAGATGCAGCTATTCACCCTGAGGCCAGGACAACACTCATTACCTCATTAAAACCTTAGCTAGAGATGCAGCTATTCACCCTGAGACCAGGACAACACTCATTACCTCATTAAAACCTTAGATAGAGATGCAGCTATTCACCCTGAGACCAGGACAACACTCATTACCTCATTAAAACCTCAGCTAGAGATGCAGCTATTCACCCTGAGGCCAGGACAACACTCATTACCTCATTAAAACCTCAGATAGAGATGCAGCTATTCACCCTGAGACCAGGACAACACTCATTACCTCATTAAAACCTCAGCTAGAGATGCAGCTATTCACCCTGAGGCCAGGACAACACTCATTACCTCATTAAAACCTCAGTTAGAGATGCAGCTATTCACCCTGAGACCAGGACAACACTCATTACCTCATTAAAACCTCAGCTAGAGATGCACCTATTCACCCTGAGACCAGGACAACACTCATTACCTCATTAAAACCTCAGCTAGAGATGCAGCTATTCACCCTGAGACCAGGACAACACTCATTACCTCATTAAAACCTTAGATAGAGATGCAGCTATTCACCCTGAGGCCAGGACAACACTCATTACCTCATTAAAACCTCAGCTAGAGATGCAGCTATTCACCCTGAGACCAGGACAACACTCATTACCTCATTAAAACCTCAGCTAGAGA
This sequence comes from Coregonus lavaretus, assembly GCF_964263955.1. Taxonomy (NCBI): domain Eukaryota; kingdom Metazoa; phylum Chordata; class Actinopteri; order Salmoniformes; family Salmonidae; genus Coregonus; species Coregonus lavaretus. The sequence goes on from NW_028164145.1 coordinate 7,339, forward strand.
TGCAGCTATTCACCCTGAGGCCAGGACAACACTCATTACCTCATTAAAACCTTAGATAGAGATGCAGCTATTCACCCTGAGACCAGGACAACACTCATTACCTCATTAAAACCTCAGCTAGAGATGCAGCTATTCACCCTGAGACCAGGACAACACTCATTACCTCATTAAAACCTCAGCTAGAGATGCAGCTATTCACCCTGAGGCCAGGACAACACTCATTACCTCATTAAAACCTCAGCTAGAGATGCAGCTATTCACCCTGAGACCAGGACAACACTCATTACCTCATTAAAACCTCAGCTAGAGATGCAGCTATTCACCCTGAGACCAGGACAACACTCATTACCTCATTAAAACCTTAGATAGAGATGCAGCTATTCACCCTGAGGCCAGGACAACACTCATTACCTCATTAAAACCTCAGCTAGAGATGCAGCTATTCACCCTGAGACCAGGACAACACTCATTACCTCATTAAAACCTCAGCTAGAGATGCAGCTATTCACCCTGAGACCAGGACAACACTCATTACCTCATTAAAACCTCATCTAGAGATGCAGCTATTCACCCTGAGACCAGGACAACACTCATTACCTCATTAAAACCTCATCTAGAGATGCAGCTATTCACCCTGAGACCAGGACAACACTCATTACCTCATTAAAACCTCAGCTAGAGATGCAGCTATTCACCCTGAGGCCAGGACAACACTCATTACCCGCATGTTACTGTGCGCGCGTGCATGTGTGTGTTTCTGTGTGTGTTCTTACGGCAGTGTATTTCCTAGTTTGTAAGGCTCTTGTTACAGTGTTATAGAGTACTATCTGACTGACTACCGTCTGTAGAAAGGATGGTTTGTTATAGAGTACTATCTGACTGACTACCGTCCGTAGAAAGGATGGTTTGGGTAATGTGTCACCCCCTCGGCTTCGGCTGTGTTGCCAATCAGTCAATTAATGGATGGTTTTCAAATGAATGCATTTATTTTATTTAATGCTTTTTCATTGATGCTGTTGTCTTTGTCGCTCAAATCCAGCCAGGGTTGTTTGTAACAAGACTGACAACAGAAAGGAGATATTTGAGGGTTGAAACCATTTTCAGTTAGAGCAGATTACACACATAAAAACTCTTTATTTCTCTCTCTCTCTCTCTCTCTCTCTCTCTCTCTCTCTCTCTCTCTCTCTCTCTCTCTCTCTCTCTCTCTCTCTCTCTCTCTCTCTCTCTCTCTCTCTCTCTCTCTCGCTCTCTCTCTCTTGCTCTCTCGCTCTCTCGCTCTCTCGCTCTCTCGCTCTCTCGCTCTCTCTCGCTCTCTCGCTCTCTCTCGCTCTCACTCTCTTTCTCATAGGAAGCACTCCTTAAAATACAGGCTGCTCTCCAGCTGTGCTGTAGTGAAGGAGTTTGAAGTGAATGCTATTCCCCAGAGTCCTTCACCCCCAATCCCACTATTCTATACCGGAGTCCTTCAGTCAGGAAGGATGAATAGGGAGATTACATATTATTTTAGGAAGTCTATTTTGAAAACACACAAACACACAAAACACACTGTAACACACACACACACACACAATAAAACAAATACACACATACACACACAGACAGTGCGCACCGCCATGTTTTTCTCAGAGTCATCCAAAGATAAGAAGAGTTGACAAGATGAGTTGAGTCTATTAGCAGTACGCACATTGAAGGGGGTGTGTCGTCTAGCATCGTTCACTTCCCATCATGCACTTCTGACAATGGGTATGAAAGTCAGGAATCAGATTCTGACAGTGAAAGTGAGGAGCTGTTCTTTGTTATTGTGCGACGTGAAGACAGGACTTGTCCAGGACGTTATAGTACAGCAGTCCCACACTCTTCCAGCATCTTTTCTCCCACCGCACAGGGGCCTGTAGCACAGCCCGGTCGAAGCAGGAAGACGCAGATGGGGGAGGTGGATTCAAAGAGAACGGTTTCACGGCTGGCAGTAAAGTGGCATGACGAACGAGACGTCCATGTCCTCTCCACTGTCCATACAGCAACCATGTCGGCCACAGGGAAGGTGGACCAGAGAAAGATCAAACCAGACTGTGTGCTTGACTATAACCTCAAAATGGGGGCAGTGGATAAGGCGGACATGATAAACTGCTTTATGGAATGCCCTCAGGAAACTACCAAGTGGTATTACAAATATATTTTTCCATCTAATCTACACTTTTGTCCTCAATGGCCACATACTGAAGCTCACCACCAGCTAACAGGTCAGGTGTTTACTGAACAGGTTTCTGATTGGACGTTCAATTCACACACAAAAATACAGTTCCATTATGCAATTATATTGACAATATCTCACCCACCACCCACCTCCCACCTCCCTCATCATCCTCCCCACTCCCTCTTCCTCTCCCCCTTAGGAGAGGTGATTCCCTACCTCCCACCTCCCTCATCATCCTCCCCACTCCCTCTCCCCCTTAGGAGAGGTGATTCCCTACCGAAAGTAAATAGAGAGAGGCACTGTTTCCCCTTCCGGTTGAACACGGAACGAGGAAGAGCTCCATTTTTTTGTTTTGGAACATTTTTAAAGTCTCTGGAAAAAGTGATCAATTGAAAAAGTTTGGTTACTAGCTAGCTACCTTTTTGAGTTTGGATCACGTGACGCGGTTGGCATTATCCTGCCAACCAAGGATCCTGCCAACCAAGGATCCTGCCAACCAAGGATCCTGCCAACCAAGGATCTGAGGAGCTGCTAGCTGTCTATCATGCTAGCAGGGTTTTCTTGAGGGCTTGTGGCTGGGACCGCGATTTTGTCCTGGGCTAACAGTTGTTACAACAACAAGAAAATAGCTTAAAGTGTTGTGTCCAAATACTGGTGGAGTCAACTAATAAAAGAACGGATGACCTGAAGAACAGTTTGCAGCTCGATTAGTTTTAACAGGAGTTTAAACAGGAGAACGGCAAGATGACAGCCATCTGTAAGTCATTGAGAGAGGATATCAGTTATGTACAGTATGTGAATCCATGATAACAATGACAAAGAAATTAGATTATATCAAAGGACAATCAAGGCTGAAAAACATTGTTGTGGAAGGAATTGCAGAATCTCCACGTGAGACCCTGGACAGAGTCTGAGGACAAAGTGAGGGAAATGATCTCTGAGAAACTGAAGATGGACCACGGGAAGATTGAGTTGGAGAGCGCCCACAGGACTGGAAAACCCACCACTGGCCCAGGTGACAGGCCCAGGCCGATAGTGGTCGAGATCCTGAGGTTCAAGGACAAGGTAGCTGTTCTGGAAAGAGCCAAGAACTTGAGAGGAATGTACATCTTCTTTAACGAGGACTATCCTGAAGAGGAAATAACTTATCCCAGTCATGAAAGCTTCCAGAGCGCGTGGAGACATTGCTTACAGGCTCATTGTCCACCCTCCCTCCCAAAAGCCTGGAAGGGATGAGAGAGCCAAGCCTATGGGTTCGTAGCTTCAACCCCGCAGCACAAACACACACACTTACATACACCAATTGATTAATGGACTGCTGAATGTGGTTTTTTTTCTCTTGCTTTGTTTGCTCTTTTCCATATTATGTCTATCTCTGATAAGCTACCCAGGAAAGGGCTGAAAATAGCCCATATTAATATATGCAGCCTTAGAAATAAGGTTCATGAAATCAATAACTTGCTAACATCAGATAATATTCATATATTTGCCATTTCTAAAACTCACTTAGATCATTCCTTTGATGATATAGCAGTAGTAATATATCATCAAGGCAAAGGGTGGCTATTTGAAGAATCTCAAATATAAAATATATTTTGATTTGTTTAACACTTTTTTGGTTACTACATGATTCCATATGTGCTTTTTCATAGTTTTGATGTCTTCACTATTATTCTACAATGTAGAAAATAGTAAACATAAAGAAAAACCCTTAAATGAGTAGGTGTGTCCAAACTTTTGACTGGTACTGTATGTGTTATTGCTTTTCAACCTCTGCCATATCGTGGATTCAGAGCTATCTATCTAATAGAACTCAGAGGGTTTTCTTTAATGGAAGCTTCTCTAATGTCAAACATTTAAAGTGTGGTGTACCACAGGGCAGCTCTCTAGGCCCTCTGCTCTTTTCTATTTTTACCAATGGCATGCCGCTGGCATTAAATAAACCATGTGTGTCCATGTATGCTGATGATTTAACCATATACAGTGCCTTGCAAAAGTATTCATCCCCCTTGGCGTTTTTCCTATTTTGTTGCATTACAACCTGTAATTTAAATTGATTTTTATTTGGATTTCATGTAATGGACATACACAAAATAGTCCAAATTGGTGAAGTGAAATTAAAAAGATAACTTGTTTCAGAAAATTCTAAAAAATAAATAACGGAAAAGTGGTGCGTGCATATGTATTCACCACCTTTGCTATGAAGCCCCTAAATAAGATCTGGTGCAATCAATTACCTTCAGAAGTCACATAATTAGTTAAATAAAGTCCACCTGTGTGCAATCTAAGTGTCACATGATCTCAGTATATATACACCTGTTCTGAAAGGCCCCAGAGTTTGCAACACCACTAAGCAAGGGGCACCACCAAGCAAGCGGCACCATGAAGACCAAGGAGCTCTCCAAACAGGTCAGGGACAAAGTTGTGGAAAAGTACAGATCAGGTTGGGTTATAAAAAAATATCTGAAACTTTGAACATCCCACGGAGCACCATTAAATCCATTATTAAAAAATGGAAAGAATATGGCACCACAACAAACCTGCCAAGTGAGGGCCGCCCACCAAAACTCACGGACTAGGCAAGGAGGGCATTAATCAGAGAGGCAACAAAGAGACCAAATATAACCCTGAAGGAGCTGCACAGCGGAGATTGGAGTATCTGTCCATAGGACCACTTTAAGCCGTACACTCCACAGAGCTGGGCTTTATGGAAGAGTGGCCAGAAAAAAGCCATTGCTTGAAGAAAAAAATAAGCAAACGTGTTTGGTGTTCGCCAAAAGGCATGTGGGAGACTCCCCAAACATATGGAAGAAGGTACTCAAATTGAGCTTTTTGTCCATCAAGGAAAACGCTATGTCTGGCGCAAACCCAACACCTCTCATCACCCCAAGAACACCATCCCCACAGTGAAGCATGGTGGTGGCAGCATCATGCTGTGGGGATGTTTTTCATTGGCAGGGACTGGGAAACTGGTCAGAATTGAAGGAATGATGGATGGCGCTGAATACAGGGAAATTCTTGAGGGAAACCTGTTTCAGTCTTCCAGAGATTTGAGACTGGGATGGAGGTTCACCTTCCAGCAGGACAATGACCCTAAGCATACTGCTAAAGCAACACTTGAGTGGTTTAAGGGGAAACATTTAAATGTCTTGGAATGGCCTAGTCAAAGCCCAGACCTCAATCCAATTGAGAATATGTGGTATGACATAGAGATTGCTGTACACCAGCGGAACCCATCCAACTTGAAGGAGCTGGAGCAGTTTTACCTTGAAGAATGGGCATAAATCCCAGTGGCTAGATGTGCCAAGCTTATAGAGACATACCCCAAGAGACTTGCAGCTGTAATTACTGCAAAAGGTGACTCCACAATGTATTGACTTTGGGGGGGGTGAATAGTTATGCACGCTTAAGTTTTCAATTTTTTTGTCTTATTTCTTGTTTGTTTCAAAATAAAACATATTTTGCCATTTCAAAGTGGTAGGCATGTTGTGTAAATCAAATGATACAAACCCCCCAAAAATCCGTTAAAAAAATTCCAGGTTGTAAGGCAACAAAATAGGAAAAATGCCAAGGGGGGTGAATACTTTCGCAAGCCACTGTATGCATCAGCAACCACAGCTAATGAAGTCACTGAAACCCTTAACAAAGAGCTGCAGTCAGCTTTGAAATGGGTGGCCAGTAATAAACTGGTCCTAAACATCTCTAAAACTAAGAGCATTGTATTTGGTACAAATCATTCCTTAAGCTCGAGACCTCAGCTGAATCTGGTAATGAATGGTGTGGCTGTTGAGCAAGTTGAGGAGTCTAAATTACTTGGTGTTACCTTAGATTGTAAACTGTCATGGTCAAAACATATAAATGCAATGGTTGTAAAGATGGGGAGAGGTCCGTAATAACGAGATGCGCTCCTTTTATGACACCACATTCCACAAAGCAAGTCCTGCGGGCTCTAGTTTGATCTTATCTTGATTATTGTCCAGTCATATGGTCAAGCGCTGCAAAGAAAGACCTAGTTAAGCTGCAGCTGGTCCGGAACAGAGCGGCACGTCTTGCTCTTTATTGTAATCAGAGGGCTTTTATTAATACTATGCACACCAGTCTCTCTTGGCTAAGAGTTGAGGGGTGGGAATGCAGTTTTGGTTGTTCAACCACTACGTTAACATTATGCATAATAATACGTTGTAAGTATTTTCTTGCAGTGTTTTTTCTCTTAGTAAAACTAGTTTTTGTTTGTGTTGTTCAACCACTACCAAGACTTCAGTAAAATAGACGACCGTTACATGTCGGCCCATGTGTTTTCTGGCTGTGTTTCCTCCAGTAAAACTGGAAAGGAGTGTATGTTCCAACGGTATGTTGCTAGCATACAAAAAGCTGGCCTCAATCTTCAGCTAGAAAGATGTCCAGTTCCAGTTATGATGCAAATAATAATATTATAATAATAATATGCCATTTAGCAGACGCTTTTATCCAAAGCGACTTACAGTCATGTGTGCATACATTTTTCACGTATGGGTGGTCCCGGGGATCGAACCCATTGCCCTGGCGTTACAAGCGCCATGCACTACCAATTGAGCTACAGAGGATGTTCAATACTGTTTGGGTGGTTTCTGAAAGTACAGAATGAAGAGGAACTATTACTAATTACAATACGACATCAGGATAAAGCAATAAAACAATATGACAATGAAGTAGTAATGCTATAAAAATAATACGTTGCATTGACGAAATCACAATTATTAATGATATAAAAAACAGTAACTGAAGGGCTCCACAACTCTCCACAAAATGGCGGAGCTTTGCTAAACAGGCCAAATGAATACAGGTCATGGTCATAATGCCAGGGCAGTTTTCAAAAGGATACGACCCAAGCTAATACTACTCTGACGCCATTAGCATCGTTTTACAGAGCTAATACTACTCTGACGCCATTAGCATCTTTTTACAGAGCTAATACTACTCTGACGCCATTAGCATCGTTTTACAGAGCTAATACTACTCTGACGCCATTAGCATCGTTTTACAGAGCTAATACTTCTCTGCCGCCATTGGCATTGTTTTACAAGGCTAATAGAATAACGTAGCTAGCTACAGAAGCACAGTTGAGTTTAACATCATAAAGGTAATGGAATTAGTACCTCGCGTGTCAGCGGTTATAATGGAATACACCCAGAATGCATTATGTTCCATACATACGGCTACAGTACATTTACATTACATATTAGTCATTTAGCAGACGCTCTTATCCAGAGTAACTTACAGTTAGTGAGTGCATACATTATTATTATTATTATTATTATTATTATTTTTATTTATTTTTTATCATACTGGCCCCCCGTGGGAATCGAACCCACAACCCTGGCATTGTAAACGCCATGCTCTACCAACTGAGCTACATCTCTGCCGGCCATTCCCTCCCCTACCCTGGACGACGCTGGGCCAATTGTGCGCCGCCCTATGGGTGGAAACGACATAACATCGATACACAGAAACTATTATGAAAACGTAAAAAGGCTCTATTTTTATTTTATAGGACACGTGTCCAAAGTTATCATTAGTAAGGAAAACAACAAAGTCAACGGCAGCCGGAAAATGCGCCAGGGGGGAAAAAGATTGGGCAGGTTCCGTTCTGATACTTGACCTGGGAAAACGCTAGCGGAGTGCTTGGGCTTATATTAGCATGTCATGCCTCAAAATGTAAATTGTCCAACACTTTGAAAATGGGCTACCTCTACGTGAATTAATGAGGAGGCGGAAACTCACCTCATTTCAAACTGTTGTAAATAAAACTGCTGTTTGAAAATAATTTGAAATTGACAAGTTGAAACATAGCCTGTAGATAATTAGTAGGGAGCGCACCTTGGTTTGAGGGCAGGGTCGGTTAACTGTCCTGTTGCATAACTATCACATTTTGGAACATTGAGTGCATTCTGACATCATGCGCATAAAACAAACTCATGCTGGGGGACCGTCAGAGATATTTGGAACTCACGCCTGAAAAGGTTAAGGCATGTGTAAGTGTGGTTCAGTTGGTAGAGCGTGGCCTGCAGTGCTGGTTTGATTCCGTTACAGTTGGTAGAGCGTGGCCTGCAGTGCTGGTTTGATTCCGTTACAGTTGGTAGAGCGTGGCCTGCAGTGCTGGTTTGATTCCGTTACAGTTGGTAGAGCGTGGCCTGCAGTGCTGGTTTGATTCCGTTACAGTTGGAAGAGCATGGCCTGCAGTGCTGGTTTGATTCCGTTACAGTTGGTAGAGCGTGGCCTGCAGTGCTGGTTTGATTCCGTTACAGTTGGTAGAGTGTGGCCTGCAGTGCTGGTTTGATTCCGTTACAGTTGGTAGAGCGTGGCCTGCAGTGCTGGTTTGATTCCGTTACAGTTGGTAGAGCGTGGCCTGCAGTGCTGGTTTGATTCCGTTACAGTTGGTAGAGCGTGGCCTGCAGTGCTGGTTTGATTCCGTTACAGTTGGTAGAGCGTTGGCCTGCAGTGCTGGTTTGATTCCGTTACAGTTGGTAGAGCGTTGGCCTGCAGTGCTGGTTTGATTCCGTTACAGTTGGTAGAGCGTTGGTCTGCAGTGCTGGTTTGATTCCGTTACAGTTGGTAGAGCGTGGTCTGCAGTGCTGGTTTGATTCCGTTACAGTTGGTAGAGCGTGGTCTGCAGTGCTGGTTTGATTCCGTTACAGTTGGTAGAGCGTTGGTCTGCAGTGCTGGTTTGATTCCGTTACAGTTGGTAGAGCGTGGCCTGCAGTGCTGGTTTGATTCCGTTACAGTTGGTAGAGCGTGGTCTGCAGTGCTGGTTTGATTCCGTTACAGTTGGTAGAGCGTTGGCCTGCAGTGCTGGTTTGATTCCGTTACAGTTGGTAGAGCGTGGTCTGCAGTGCTGGTTTGATTCCGTTACAGTTGGTAGAGCGTTGGTCTGCAGTGCTGGTTTGATTCTGCTACAGAAACGTATGCACACATGATATAACTGTAAATAGCTTTTGGCTAAATGGCATGTGTGCTATCGCCGTCTTTTGGTGCAGCACATCCATGGGGTTCAAAGACAGATTATAGTAGCATTGTAATGCACGGGTAACTGAAGAAGAACACACACACAGAGCTTCTGTCTGACATCTCCGCCGTGGGAACAATTTGTTGCTTTGCTGAACAGGAAGTGATGTAATCTAATTGATTGTCACCGTTAAAGAGGGCTGTTCCTCTGTGTGTGTGTGTGTGTGTGTGTGTGTGTGTGTGTGTGTGTGTGTGTGTGTGTGTGTGTGTGTGTGTGTGTGTGTGTGTGTGTGTGTTTGTGTGTGTGTGTGTGTGTGTGTGTGCGTGATCCTGACAATTAATTGGATTGAAGGCGGAGAAGAGAGAGGATTAAGATCTGGCACTGGGGAAATATTGATTCACACACACAGAGAGGGAGAGACACACACAGAGAGAGAGAGAGAGAGAGAGAGAGAGAGAGAGAGAGAGAGAGAGAGAGAGAGAGAGAGAGAGAGAGGAGAGAGAGAGAGAGAGAGAGAGAGAGAGAGAGAGAGAGAGAGAGAGAGAGAGAGAGAGAGAGAGAGAGCGAGAGAGAGAGTGACAGACAGACAGACAGACAGACAGACAGACAGACAGACAGACAGACAGACAGACAGACAGACAGACAGACAGACAGACAGACAGACAGACAGACAGACAGACAGACAGACAGACAGAAAGAGAGACTGAAAGAGAGACAGAGAGAGAGACTGAGAGAGAGAGACAGAGAGTGAGACACAGAGAGAGAGAGAGACAGAGAGAGACTGCACGACAGGGGAGGTAGAAACAGAGATGCACTTTCTCCTTTACTGTGATAAATATTCCTCACAAAGAGATTCATTATTCACAGAAATTACTACATTTATTCCAAATTTTAACTTATTAAACCCAGAGGAAAAACTAAAAATACTCATGGGCGAAGGAGCAATGGCTCCTCTTGCAGCCAAATATGTATTTGCCTGCCATAGCCTGAGGGACACTGAATAATAACATCTGCATAGTAAATAGTAACGTACTTATTATATTGTTATTGCTATTATTACCATTATTATTGTTGTTTATCATTCCAAATAGTAGTGGTATGGGTGGTTATGGTAATGATGGCAGTTTAATGATGGTGGTGGTAGTAGTGGTAGTAATGATGATGGTAGTTGTAGTACTGATATAATGGTGAAGATGACCGTTATTTAGTTATAAGTTAGTTATAGTTTCATTTTCCATATTTAGATTTGTATATTTATTAT
>NW_028164144.1:0-9105 GCF_964263955.1 Coregonus lavaretus
TTCATAAGAGCTCTGCTAAATGACCTAAATCTCAATGTAAATAGAAATTCTATGAGTGCTTCTTCATAGAGCATTGGGTTAAGGCTAATGAATGTTAGAAATGTTAATGTCATCAACTGTGAATTCATTCTGCCTGGTCTCTGTACCAATAATGTATAGTCTACAGGCTACACTACTGTATGTATCTATTGATGTATGGTTATGCATTAGACTAGAACATGTATGGTTATGCATTAGACTAGAACATGTATGGTTATGCATTAGACTAGAACATGTATGGTTATGCATTAGACTAGAACATGTATGGTTATGCATTAGACTAGAACATGTATGGTTATGCATTAGACTAGAACATGTATGGTTATGCATTAGACTAGAACATGTATGGTTATGCATTAGACTAGAACAAAAGCCTGTACATGGAATAAAGCTGCACAACTTTATCTCTCATCTCTCTCTCCTTTAAAAGCGCCATTACTGTAGTCCTACTGTACATTACTGTAGTCCTACTGTACATTACTGTAGTCCTACTGTACATTACTGTAGTCCTACCGTACATTACTGTAGTCCTACCGTACATTACTGTAGTCCTATTGTACTCCTACTGTACTTCTACCGTATATTACTGTACTCCTACCGTACATTACTGTATACCTACCGTAAATTACTGTAGACCTACTGTACATTACTGTACTCCTACCGTACATTACTGTATACCTACCGTAAATTACTGTAGACCTACTGTACATTACTCTAGTCCTACTGTACATTACTGTAGTCCTGTACATTACTGTAGTCCTACTGTACATTACTGTAGTCCTGTACATTACTGTAGTCCTACTTTACATTACTGTAGTCCTACTTTACATTACTGTAGTCCTACTTTACATTACTGTAGTCCTGTACATTACTGTACTCCTACTGTACATTACTGTAGTCCTACTGTAAATTATCCAACTCATACTGTACATTACTCTAGTCCTACTGTACATTACTGTACTCCTACCGTACATTACTGTACTCCTACTGTATATTACTGTATTCCTACTGGACATTACTGTATTCCTACTGGACATTACTGTACTTCTAATGCACATAAATGTACTACTGCACATCACTGTACGACTGCACATGACTGTGCTCCTACTATATATTACAGTACTTCTACTGTAGATGACTGTAGTCCTACTATATATTACAGTACTTCTACTGTAGATTACTGTAGTCCTACTATATATTACAGTACTTCTACTGTAGATTACTGTAGTCCTACTATATATTACAGTACTTCTACTGTAGATTACTGTAGTCCTACTATATATTACAGTACTCCTACTGTAGATTACTGTAGTCCTACTATATATTACTGTACTTCTACTGTAGATTACTGTAGTCCTACTATATATTACAGTACTTCTACTGTAGATTACTGTAGTCCTACTATATATTACAGTACTCCTTCTGTATATTACTGTACTCTTACGGCACATTACCGTACTCTTCATACAGGAAGCCCTTTCACCACAGTGTGTAGATAGATAGTAGATGAAGTTAGTTAGTTTGATAGCACCACTGAGGAAGAACGCAGCCTGCAGATGCACACACACGTAGGCAAACACACACACACACACACACACACACACGCACACGCACACACACACACACACACACACACACACACACACACACACACACACACACACACACACACGCCTGCAGAGGTTGTGTGATAATGATAGTTGGTAGTTTGGGTTTCTTTGCCTCTCCTAGGGAGGAATCCACCTTTACATCAGGCCACAATAACAATCTACACAAGAAAGGTTATATACTGTGTAATGCAGAGATCCCAACCTATATACTGTGTAATGTATAAATCCTATATACATTTACATTTTTACATTTTAGTAATTTAGAAGACGCTCTTATCCAGAGCGGCTTACAGTTAGTATATATATATATATATATATATATATATATATATATATATATATATATATATATATATACTGTGTAATGTATCGATCCTATATACTGTGTAATGTATAGATCCTATATACTGAGTAATGTATAGATCCTATATACTGAGTAATGTATTGATCCTATATACTGTGTAATGTATAGATCCTATATACTGAGTAATGTATTGATCCTATATACTGAGTAATGTATTGATCCTATATACTGTGTAATGTATAGATCCTATATACTGTGTAATGTATAGATCCTATATACTGAGTAATGTATTGATCCTATCTACTGTGTAATGTATAGATCCTACTGTCACGACTTCCTCCGAGGCTGCCTCCCCTCCTTGTTCGGGCTTCGGCGTTCGTCGTCACCGCCTTACTAGCCACTGCCGCTCCATTATTCATCATTCCATTTGTCTTGTTTTGTCAATCACACACACCTGGTTCATATCCCCTCGTTAGTCCGTGTATAACTGTTCCCTCTGCCTCCCTTGTCCTTGTGGGTGATTGTTTAATTGTGAGAGTGGTGGAGCTCGGTGGAGCTACTCGTACCTTGGTATTGCCGGGGTAGATACAGTGGGGGAAAAAAAGTATTTAGTCAGCCACCAATTGTGCAAGTTCTCCCACTTAAAAAGATGAGAGAGGCCTGTAATTTTCATCATAGGTACACGTCAACTATGACAGACAAATTGAGGTAAGAAAATCCAGAAAATCACATTGTAAGATTATGGTGGAAAATAAGTATTTGGTCACCTATAAACAAGCAAGATTTCTGGCTCTCACAGACCTGTAACTTCTTCTTTAAGAGGCTCCTCTGTCCTCCACTCGTTACCTGTATTAATGGCACCTGTTTGAACTTGTTATCAGTATAAAAGACACCTGTCCACAACCTCAAACAGTCACACTCCAAACTCCACTATGGCCAAGACCAAAGAGCTGTCAAAGGACACCAGAAACAAAATTGTAGACCTGCACCAGGCTGGGAACACTGCATCTGCAATAGGTAAGCAGCTAGGTTTGAAGAAATCAACTGTTGGAGCAATTATTAGGAAATGGAAGACATACAAGACCACTGATAATCTCCCTCGATCTGGGGCTCCACGCAAGATCTCACCCCGTGGGGTCAAAATGATCACAAGAGCGGTGAGCAAAAATCCCAGAACCACACGGGGGGACCTAGTGAATGACCTGCAGAGAGCTGTGACCAAAGTAACAAAGCCTACCATCAGTAACACACTACGCCGCCAGGGACTCAAATCCTGCAGTGCCAGACGTGTCCCCCTGCTTAAGCCAGTACATGTCCAGGCCCGTCTGAAGTTTGCTAGAATGCATTTGGATGATCCAGAAGAGGATTGGGAGAATGTCATATGGTCAGATGAAACCAAAATAGAACTTTTTGGTAAAAACTCAACTCGTCGTGTTTGGAGGACAAAGAATGCTGAGTTGCATCCAAAGAATACCATACCTACTGTGAAGCATGGGGGTGGAAACATCATGCTTTGGGGCTATTTTTCTGCAAAGGGACCAGGACGACTGATCCGTGTAAAGGAAAGAATGAATGGGGCCATGTATCGTGAGATTTTGAGTGAAAACCTCCTTCCATCAGCAAGGGCATTGAAGATGAAACGTGGCTGGGTCTTTCAGCATGACAATGATCCCAAACACACCGCCCGGGCAACGAAGGAGTGGCTTCGTAAGAAGCATTTCAAGGTCCTGGAGTGGCCTAGCCAGTCTCCAGATCTCAACCCCATAGAAAATCTTTGGAGGGAGTTGAATGTCCATGTTGCCCAGCGACAGCCCCAAAACATCACTGCTCTAGAGGAGATCTGCATGGAGGAATGGGCCAAAATACCAGCAACAGTGTGTGAAAACCTTGTGAAGACTTACAGAAAACGTTTGACCTGTGTCATTGCCAACAAAGGGTATATAACAAAGTATTGAGAAACTTTTGTTATTGACCAAATACTTATTTTCCACCATAATTTGCAAATAAAATCATAAAGCGGCAGGTAGCTTAGTGGCAGGTAGCTATAAACAAGCTACCTGGCAGCTACCTGGCAGGCGGCAGGTAGCTTAGTGGGTAAGAGCGTTGTGCCAGTAACCGAAACGTCGCTGGTTCTAATCCCCGAGCCGACTAGGTGAAAAATCTGTCGATGTGCCCTTAAGCAAGGCACTTAACCCTAATTGCTCCTGGAAGTCGCTCTGGATAAGAGCGTCTGCTAAATGACGTAAAATGTAAAATGTAATAAAAAATCCTACAATGTGATTTTCTGGATTTTTTTTCTCATTTTGTCTGTCATAGTTGTCGTGTACCTATGATGAAAATGACAGGCCTCTCTCATCTTTTTAAGTGGGAGAACTTGCACAATTGGTGGCTGACTAAATACTTTTTTTCCCCACTGTATTTCCCCTGTGCCTGTTTATTGTTGGAGCTACCGTTACCTTGGTATTGCCGGGGTAGATATTTCCCCTGTGCCTGTTTGTTGCTGGAGCTACCGTTACCTTGGTATTGCCGGGGTAGATATTTCCCCTGTGCCTGTTTCGTTTGTCGCTATTCCAGCGCTATTTGTGTACGACGGAATAAACTCTGCATATCGGTGATTTACCCTCCTGTGCCTGACTCCTTCTATCACGCTCATCACACCTACAGTTGAAGTCGGAAGTTTACATACACCTTAGCCAAATACATTACACTCCGTTTTTTCATAATTCCTGACATTTAATCCTAGTACAAATTCCCTGTTTTAGGTCAGTTAGGATCACCACTTTATTTTAAGAATGTGAAATGTCAGAATAATAGTAGAGAGAATGATTTATTTCAGCTTTTATTTATTTCATCACATTCCCAGTGGGTCAGAAGTTTACATACACTCAATTAGTATTTGGTAGCATTGCCTTTAAATTGTTTAACTTGGGTCAAACGTTTCGGGTAGCCTTCCACAAGCTTCCCACAATAAGTTGGGTGAATTTTGGCCCATTCCTCCTGACAGAGCTGGTGTAACTTTTTTATTAATTTTTTATTTCACCTTTATTTAACCAGGTAAGCCAGTTGAGAACAAGTTCTCATTTACAACTGCGACCTGGCCAAGATAAAGCAAAGCAGTGCGATAAAAACAACAACACAGAGTTACATATGGGGTAAAAATACAATAAGGTCATAAAATACAACAGAAAATATATATACAGTGTGTGCAAATGTAGCAAGTTATGGAGGTAAGGCAATAAATAGGCTATAGTGCAAAATAATTATAATTAGTATTAACACTGGAAGAGATTATGTGCAAATAGAGATACTGGGGTGCAAAAGAGCAAAATAAATAACAATATAGTGATGAGGTAGTTGGGTGGGCTAATTTCAGATGGGCTGTGTACATGTGCAGTGATCGGTAAGGTGCTCTGACAACTGATGCTTAAAGTTAGTGAGGGAGATAAGAGTCTCCAGCTTCAGAGATTTTTGCAATTCGTTCCAGTCATTGGCAGCAGAGAACTGGAAGGAATGGCGGCCAAAGGAGGTGTTGGATTTGGGAATGACCAGTGAGATATACCTGCTGGAGCGTAGACTACGGGTGGGTGCTGCTATGGTGACCAATGAGCTAAGATAAGGCGGGGATTTGCCTAGCAGTGATTTATAGATGGCCTGGAGCCAGTGGGTTTGACGACGAACATGTAGTGAGGACCAGCCAACAAGAGCGTACAGGTCACAGTGGTGGGTAGTGTATGGGGCTTTGGAGACAAAACGGATGGCACTGTGATAGACTACATCCAATTTGCTGAGTAGAGTGTTGGAGGCTATTTTGTAAATGACATCGCCGAAGTCAAGGATCGGTAGGATAGTCAGTTTTACGAGGGCATGTTTGGCAGCATGAGTGAAGGAGGCTTTGTTGCGAAATAGGAAGCCCGATTCTAGATTTAACTTTGGATTGGAGATTCTTAATGTGAGTCTGGAAGGAGAGTTTACAGTCTAACCAGACACCTAGGTATTTGTAGTTGTCCACATACTCTAGGTCAGACCCGTCGAGAGTGGTGATTCTAGTCGGGTGGGCGGGTGCCAGCAGCGTTCGATTGAAGAGCATGCATTTAGTTTTACTAGTGTTTAAGAGCAGTTGGAGGCTACTGAAGGAGTGTTGTATGGCATTGAAGCTCGTTTGGAGGTTTGTTAACACAGTGTCCAATGAAGGGCCAGATGTATACAAAATGGTGTCGTCTGCGTAGAGGTGGATCTGAGAGTCACCAGCAGCAAGAGCGACATCATTGATATACACGGAGAAAAGAGTCGGCCCAAGATTTGAACCCTGTGGCACCCCCATAGAGACTGCCATAGGTCCAGACAACAGGCCCTCCGATTTCACACATTGAACTCTATCTGAGAAGTAGTTGGTGAACCAGGCGAGGCAGTCATTTGAGAAACAAAGGCTATTTAGTCTGCCAATAAGAATGCGGTGGTTGACAGAGTCGAAAGCCTTGGCCAGGTCGATGAAGACGGCTGCACAGTACTGTCTATTATCGATCGCGGTTATAATATCGTTTAGGACCTTGAGCGTGGCTGAAGTGCACCCATGACCAGCTCGGAAACCGGATTGCATAGCGGAGAAGGTACGGTGGGATTCGAAATGGTTGGTGATCTGTTTGTTAACTTGGCTTTCAAATACTTTCGAAAGGCAGGGCAGGATGGATATAGGTCTGTAACAGTTTGGATCTAGAGTGTCACCCCCTTTGAAGAGGGGGATGACCGCGGCAGCTTTCCAATCTCTGGGGATCTCAGACGTTACGAAAGAGAGGTTGAACAGGCTAGTAATAGGGGTTGCGACAATTTCTGCGGCTAGTTTTAGAAAGAAAGGGTCCAGATTGTCTAGCCCAGCTGATTTGTAGGGGTCCAGATTTTGCAGCTCTTTCAGAACATCAGCTGTCTGAATTTGTGTGAAGGAGAAGCGGGGGGGGCATGGGCAAGTTGCAGCGGAGGGTGCAGAGTTGGTGGCCGGGGTAGTGGTAGCCAGGTGGAAAGCATGGCCAGCCGTAGCAAAATGCTTGTTGAAATTCTCGATTATTGTAGATTTATCGGTGGTGATAGTGTTTCCTAGCCTCAGTGCAGTGGGCAGCTGGGAGGAAGTGCTCTTATTCTCCATGGACTTTACAGTGTCCCAAAACTTTTTGGAGTTAGTGCTACAGGATGCAAATTTCTGTTTGAAAAAGTTAGCCTTTGCTTTCCTGACTGCTTGTGTCTATTGGTTCCTAACTTCCCTGAAAAGTTGCATATCGCGGGGGCTATTTGATGCTAATGCAGTACGCCACAGGATGTTTTTGTGCTGGTCAAGGGCAGTCAAGTCTGAGGAGAACCAGGGGCTATATCTGTTCTTAGTTCTGTATTTTTTGAATGGGGCATGTTTATTTAAGATTGAGAGGAAATTACTTTTAAAGAACAACCAGGCATCCTCTACTGACGGAATGAGATCTATATCCATCCAGGATACCTGGGCCAGGTCAATTACAAACCTAACTGAGTCAGGTTTGTAGGCCTCCTTGCTCGCACACGCTTTTTCAGTTTTGCCCACACATTTTCTATAGGATTGAGGTCAGGGCTTTGTGATGGCCACTCCAATACCTTGACTTTGTTGTCCTTAAGCCATTTTGGAAGTATGCTTGGGGTCATTGTCCATTTGGAAGACCCAATTATGACCAAGTTTTAACTTCCTGACTGATGTCTTGAGATGTTTCTTCAATATATCCACATAATTTTCCTTCCTCATGGTGCCATCTATTTTGTGAAGTGCACCAGTCCCTCCTGCAGCAAAGCACCCCCACAGCATGATGCTCCCACCCCCGTGCTTCACGGTTGGGATGGTGTTCTTCGGCTTGCAAGCAACCCCCTTTTCCCTCCAAACATAACGATGGTCATTATGGCCAAACAGTTCTATTTTTGTTTCATCAGACCAGAGTACATTTCTCCAAAAAGTATGATCTTTGTCCCCATGTGCAGTTGCAAACCGTAGTCTGGCTTTTTTATGGCGGTTTTGGAGCAGTGGCTTCTTCCTTGCTGAGCGGCCTTTCAGGTTATGTCAATATAGGACTCGTTTTACTGTGGATATAGATACTTTTGTACCGGTTTCCTCCAGCATCTTCACAAGGTCCTTTGCTGTTGTTCTGGGATTGATTTGCACTTTTCGCACCAAAGTACGTTCATCTCTAGGAGACAGAACGCGTCTCCTTCCTGAGCGGTATGAAGGCTGTGTGGTCCCATGGTGTTTATACTTGGGTACTATTGATTGTACAGATGAACGTGGTACCTTCAGGCATTTGGAAATTACTCCCAAGGATGTACCAGACTTGTGGAGGTCTACAATTATTTTTCTGAGGTCTTGGCTGATTTCTTTTGATTTTCCCATGATGTCAAGGAAAGAGGCACTGAGTTTGAAGGTAGGCCTTGAAATACATCCACAGGTACACCTCCAATTGACTCAAATGATGTCAATTAGCCTATCAGAAGGTTCTGAAGACATGACATCCTTTTCTTGAATTTTCCAAGCTGTTTAAAGGCACAACTTAGTGTATGTAAACTTCTGACCCATTGGAATTGTGATACAGTGAATTATAAGTGAAATAATCTGTATGTAAACAATTGTTGGAAAAATGACTTGTGTCATGCACAAAGTAGATGTCCTAACCGACTTGCCAAAACTATAGTTTGTTAACAAGAAATTAGTGGAGTGGTTGAAAAACTAATTTTAATGACTCCAACCTAAGTGTATGTAAACTTCCGACTTCAACTGTATATACTGTGTAATGTATAGATCCTATATACTGTGTAATGGATTGATCCTATATACTGTGTAATGTATAGATCCTATATACTGTGTAATGTATAGATCCTATCCTATATACTGTGTAATGTATAGATCCTATATACTGTGTAATGTATAGATACTATATACACTGTGTAATGTATAGACATTTCAGAGATGGTCAGAGATGGAACACTCTCTCTCAATCGCCCAGCATGGGCTTTACTTGAAATGTCAGTCTGGGATTTGAATGACTCACTATGGACATCATTGTTACGTTAGCCCTAGTTTGGAGTTACCACACAGACCTCCTCCATAACACCTGCTGGATGGTCATTTCCCTGCACCTCAACACAACTTGG
>NW_028164143.1:7500-10000 GCF_964263955.1 Coregonus lavaretus
TTTATGACACAGACTGAAGAAGCTCAAACCTTGCTTACATTTCCAAGATATATATATATATATATATATATATATATATTTGAGTCTCGTGGGGGTGGAAGAGGGCATATCCTATGTTGACTTATGACAAGTTCATGGACTAGGGCCCTATAAAATATGCGTTGCGGACCGAATCACGGAATCCAGACATTAAACCCAAATTCAACAATATTCAAACATTTATTGAACTTAGTAGGAAATCAACTAAATCTATTCAACTTGTTAGAAAACATATTAATTTGCCCAAGCCAATCATAAGACATGAACAAAATGCATCAGTGATTGGTATTTCCATGAACTTTCTGAAAGGGCACAGGAATGCCCCTGTCTGTGTGCATGTGTGCGGTGCGCGTGTATGTCTACACTTTGTGTAGCCGTTAGCGATGATGCTAATGATAACCTTCTTCTGGTAGGGAAGGAATGGCTTTCCCCCAAAACCTTCGCAAGTAAATGTTAACTACAAAGTAGCCTATGCCTGCCTGGCAGAATTATACCGTGATCATTTGCATCACTCCAGTGGCCATTTGTCCTACAGCAACACCGCTTAACCAAACAAAGGTCTCTTCCTGGTGCACGCTTGCATTTAAGGGTAACTACACCCCAAAATCTAAATGTCTTCCATTTTTCCCAGACCTCAAAAATGGTCACCTGATAGGGTTTAAACATTGTTGTGGACATAGAACATCCAATTGTGCTGTTTTGCTATTAAAAAGGTGTACTTTTGAGAGCGAAAACCTGCCAAAACAGGGACAAACGGTCAACGGGGAAATCTAAACGGAGAAAAGGGAACTTGGGAATTAACGGAATCAGGCAAAACATTGAAGGGATTTTATAGTGCCCTAATGGACTACAGACATTGACAGTCTCCTAGACTAAAAACAAAGGCTGTATGTACTGCCTACATTTTGAGGGAAACGCAATGTCCATTATTTGATTTGATCAGGGCAGGGCAGGGCAGGGCAGGGCAGCACACACAAACTGCATTTAGTCCAATAACAATCCATGATATTATTAGGGTGATAAATAAAAGGCAATTGCTCCAT
This sequence comes from Coregonus lavaretus, assembly GCF_964263955.1. Lineage (NCBI taxonomy): Eukaryota > Metazoa > Chordata > Actinopteri > Salmoniformes > Salmonidae > Coregonus > Coregonus lavaretus. The sequence continues at coordinate 8,583 of NW_028164143.1, forward strand.
GACACAAGAGCACGCTCTACTGGGACAAAAAGCTTACAGCACCTGGTATTCCCAGGCGGTCTCCCATCCAAGTACTAACCAGGCCCGACCCTGCTTAGCTTCCGAGATCGGACGAGATCGGGCGTATTCAGGCTGGTATGGCCGTAAGCGAGGGAACAACTCTTGGTACACTATATAAAGTCAATGTGTCACTCACTCTGAACGAGACACAGAAAAGTATCCACTTTATGACACAGACTGAAGAAGCTCAAACCTTGCTTACATTTCCAAGATATATATATATATATATATATATATATATATATATATATATTTGAGTCTCGTGGGGGTGGAAGAGGGCATATCCTATGTTGACTTATGACAAGTTCATGGACTAGGGCCCTATAAAATATGCGTTGCGGACCGAATCACGGAATCCAGACATTAAACCCAAATTCAACAATATTCAAACATTTATTGAACTTAGTAGGAAATCAACTAAATCTATTCAACTTGTTAGAAAACATATTAATTTGCCCAAGCCAATCATAAGACATGAACAAAATGCATCAGTGATTGGTATTTCCATGAACTTTCTGAAAGGGCACAGGAATGCCCCTGTCTGTGTGCATGTGTGCGGTGCGCGCGTATGTCTACACTTTGTGTAGCTGTTAGCGATGATGCTAATGATAACCTTCTTCTGGTAGGGAAGGAATGGCTTTCCCCCAAAACCTTCGCAAGTAAATGTTAACTACAAAGTAGCCTATGCCTGCCTGGCAGAATTATACCGTGATCATTTGCATCACTCCAGTGGCCATTTGTCCTACAGCAACACCGCTTAACCAAACAAAGGTCTCTTCCTGGTGCACGCTTGCATTTAAGGGTAACTACACCCCAAAATCTAAATGTCTTCCATTTTTCCCAGACCTCAAAAATGGTCACCTGATAGGGTTTAAACATTGTTGTGGACATAGAACATCCAATTGTGCTGTTTTGCTATTAAAAAGGTGTACTTTTGAGAGCGAAAACCTGCCAAAACAGGGACAAACGGTCAACGGGGAAATCTAAACGGAGAAAAGGGAACTTGGGAATTAACGGAATCAGGCAAAACATTGAAGGGATTTTATAGTGCCCTAATGGACTACAGACATTGACAGTCTCCTAGACTAAAAACAAAGGCTGTATGTACTGCCTACATTTTGAGGGAAACGCAATGTCCATTATTTGATTTGATCAGGGCAGGGCAGGGCAGGGCAGGGCAGCACACACAAACTGCATTTAGTCCAATAACAATCCATGATATTATTAGGGTGATAAATAAAAGACAATTGCTCCATGACACAAGAGCACGCTCTACTGGGACAAAAAGCTTACAGCACCTGGTATTCCCAGGCGGTCTCCCATCCAAGTACTAACCAGGCCCGACCCTGCTTAGCTTC
>NW_028164143.1:15000-20000 GCF_964263955.1 Coregonus lavaretus
TTGGTATTTCCATGAACTTTCTGAAAGGGCACAGGAATGCCCCTGTCTGTGTGCATGTGTGCGGTGCGCGCGTATGTCTACACTTTGTGTAGCCGTTAGCGATGATGCTAATGATAACCTTCTTCTGGTAGGGAAGGAATGGCTTTCCCCCAAAACCTTCGCAAGTAAATGTTAACTACAAAGTAGCCTATGCCTGCCTGGCAGAATTATACCGTGATCATTTGCATCACTCCAGTGGCCATTTGTCCTACAGCAACACCGCTTAACCAAACAAAGGTCTCTTCCTGGTGCACGCTTGCATTTAAGGGTAACTACACCCCAAAATCTAAATGTCTTCCATTTTTCCCAGACCTCAAAAATGGTCACCTGATAGGGTTTAAACATTGTTGTGGACATAGAACATCCAATTGTGCTGTTTTGCTATTAAAAAGGTGTACTTTTGAGAGCGAAAACCTGCCAAAACAGGGATAAACGGTCAACGGGGAAATCTAAACGGAGAAAAGGGAACTTGGGAATTAACGGAATCAGGCAAAACATTGAAGGGATTTTATAGTGCCCTAATGGACTACAGACATTGACAGTCTCCTAGACTAAAAACAAAGGCTGTATGTACTGCCTACATTTTGAGGGAAACGCAATGTCCATTATTTGATTTGATCAGGGCAGGGCAGGGCAGCACACACAAACTGCATTTAGTCCAATAACAATCCATGATATTATTAGGGTGATAAATAAAAGGCAATTGCTCCATGACACAAGAGCACGCTCTACTGGGACAAAAAGCTTACAGCACCTGGTATTCCCAGGCGGTCTCCCATCCAAGTACTTACCAGGCCCGACCCTGCTTAGCTTCCGAGATCGGACGAGATCGGGCGTATTCAGGCTGGTATGGCCGTAAGCGAGGGAACAACTCTTGGTACACTATATAAAGTCAATGTGTCACTCACTCTGAACGAGACACAGAAAAGTATCCACTTTATGACACAGACTGAAGAAGCTCAAACCTTGCTTACATTTCCAAGATATATATATATATATATATATATATATATATATATATATATATATATATATTTGAGTCTTGTGGGGGTGGAAGAGGGCATATCCTATGTTGACTTATGACAAGTTCATGGACTAGGGCCCTATAAAATAGGCGTTGCGGACCGAATCACGGAATCCAGACATTAAACCCAAATTCAACAATATTCAAACATTTATTGAACTTAGTAGGAAATCAACTAAATCTATTCAACTTGTTAGAAAACATATTAATTTGCCCAAGCCAATCATAAGACATGAACAAAATGCATCAGTGATTGGTATTTCCATGAACTTTCTGAAAGGGCACAGGAATGCCCCTGTCTGTGTGCATGTGTGCGGTGCGCGCGTATGTCTACACTTTGTGTAGCCGTTAGCGACGATGCTAATGATAACCTTCTTCTGGTAGGGAAGGAATGGCTTTCCCCCAAAACCTTCGCAAGTAAATGTTAACTACAAAGTAGCCTATGCCTGCCTGGCAGAATTATACCGTGATCATTTGCATCACTCCAGTGGCCATTTGTCCTACAGCAACACCGCTTAACCAAACAAAGGTCTCTTCCTGGTGCACGCTTGCATTTAAGGGTAACTACACCCCAAAATCTAAATGTCTTCCATTTTTCCCAGACCTCAAAAATGGTCACCTGATAGGGTTTAAACATTGTTGTGGACATAGAACATCCAATTGTGCTGTTTTGCTATTAAAAAGGTGTACTTTTGAGAGCGAAAACCTGCCAAAACAGGGACAAACGGTCAACGGGGAAATCTAAACGGAGAAAAGGGAACTTGGGAATTAACGGAATCAGGCAAAACATTGAAGGGATTTTATAGTGCCCTAATGGACTACAGACATTGACAGTCTCCTAGACTAAAAACAAAGGCTGTATGTACTGCCTACATTTTGAGGGAAACGCAATGTCCATTATTTGATTTGATCAGGGCAGGGCAGGGCAGGGCAGGGCAGCACACACAAACTGCATTTAGTCCAATAACAATCCATGATATTATTAGGGTGATAAATAAAAGGCAATTGCTCCATGACACAAGAGCACGCTCTACTGGGACAAAAAGCTTACAGCACCTGGTATTCCCAGGCTGTCTCCCATCCAAGTACTAACCAGGCCCGACCCTGCTTAGCTTCCGAGATCGGACGAGATCGGGCGTATTCAGGCTGGTATGGCCGTAAGCGAGGGAACAACTCTTGGTACACTATATAAAGTCAATGTGTCACTCACTCTGAACGAGACACAGAAAAGTATCCACTTTATGACACAGACTGAAGAAGCTCAAACCTTGCTTACATTTCCAAGATATATATATATATATATATATATATATATATATATATATATATATATATATATATATATATATATATATATATATATATATATATATATATATATATATATATATATATGAGTCTTGTGGGGGTGGAAGAGGGCATATCCTATGTTGACTTATGACAAGTTCATGGACTAGGGCCCTATAAAATAGGCGTTGCGGACCGAATCACGGAATCCAGACATTAAACCCAAATTAAACAATATTCAAACATTTATTGAACTTAGTAGGAAATCAACTAAATCTATTCAACTTGTTAGAAAACATATTAATTTGCCCAAGCCAATCATAAGACATGAACAAAATGCATCAGTGATTGGTATTTCCATGAACTTTCTGAAAGGGCACAGGAATGCCCCTGTCTGTGTGCATGTGTGCGGTGCGCGCGTATGTCTACACTTTGTGTAGCCGTTAGCGATGATGCTAATGATAACCTTCTTCTGGTAGGGAAGGAATGGCTTTCCCCCAAAACCTTCGCAAGTAAATGTTAACTACAAAGTAGCCTATGCCTGCCTGGCAGAATTATACCGTGATCATTTGCATCACTCCAGTGGCCATTTGTCCTACAGCAACACCGCTTAACCAAACAAAGGTCTCTTCCTGGTGCACGCTTGCATTTAAGGGTAACTACACCCCAAAATCTAAATGTCTTCCATTTTTCCCAGACCTCAAAAATGGTCACCTGATAGGGTTTAAACATTGTTGTGGACATAGAACATCCAATTGTGCTGTTTTGCTATTAAAAAGGTGTACTTTTGAGAGCGAAAACCTGCCAAAACAGGGACAAACGGTCAACGGGGAAATCTAAACGGAGAAAAGGGAACTTGGGAATTAACGGAATCAGGCAAAACATTGAAGGGATTTTATAGTGCCCTAATGGACTACAGACATTGACAGTCTCCTAGACTAAAAACAAAGGCTGTATGTACTGCCTACATTTTGAGGGAAACGCAATGTCCATTATTTGATTTGATCAGGGCAGGGCAGGGCAGGGCAGGGCAGCACACACAAACTGCATTTAGTCCAATAACAATCCATGATATTATTAGGGTGATAAATAAAAGGCAATTGCTCCATGACACAAGAGCACGCTCTACTGGGACAAAAAGCTTACAGCACCTGGTATTCCCAGGCGGTCTCCCATCCAAGTACTAACCAGGCCCGACCCTGCTTAGCTTCCGAGATCGGACGAGATCGGGCGTATTTTTTTTTTTTTCTTTTTACATATCATAGCTTCATATTTCACATAATTTCTTCACAGCTTCTTTTTACATATCATAGCTTCATATTTCACATCTCATCGCTTCACAGCTTATTTTCATATCATAGCTTCATATTTCACATCACTTCTTCACATCTCATAGCTTCACAGCTTCTTTTTACATATCATAGCTTCATATTTCACATCACTTCTTCACATCTCATAGCTTCACAGCTTCTTTTTACATATCATAGCTTCATATTTCACATCTCATAGCTTCACAGCTTATTTTTACATATCATAGCTTCATATTTCACATCTCCACAGCTTATTTTTTCCATATCATATCTTCATATTTCACATCTTCACATCTCAGCCTATAACGCAGATTATCAGTCCACGTCATAGCTTCTTACATGCTTTTACAGCAACTGGTATTCCAAGGTGGTCCCCCATCCAAGTACTAACCAGCCCTAAACCTGCTTAGCTTCCGAGATCTGACGAGATCGGGCGTATTCAGGCTGGTATGGCCGTAAGCGAGGGAACAACTCTTGGTACACTATATAAAGTCAATGTGTCACTCACTCTGAACGAGACACAGAAAAGTATCCACTTTATGACACAGACTGAAGAAGCTCAAACCTTGCTTACATTTCCAAGATATATATATATATATATATATATATATATATATATATATATATTTGAGTCTCGTGGGGGTGGAAGAGGGCATATCCTATGTTGACTTATGACAAGTTCATGGACTAGGGCCCTATAAAATATGCGTTGCGGACCGAATCACGGAATCCAGACATTAAACCCAAATTCAACAATATTCAAACATTTATTGAACTTAGTAGGAAATCAACTAAATCTATTCAACTTGTTAGAAAACATATTAATTTGCCCAAGCCAATCATAAGACATGAACAAAATGCATCAGTGATTGGTATTTCCATGAACTTTCTGAAAGGGCACAGGAATGCCCCTGTCTGTGTGCATGTGTGCGGTGCGCGCGTATGTCTACACTTTGTGTAGCCGTTAGCGATGATGCTAATGATAACCTTCTTCTGGTAGGGAAGGAATGGCTTTCCCCCAAAACCTTCGCAAGTAAATGTTAACTACAAAGTAGCCTATGCCTGCCTGGCAGAATTATACCGTGATCATTTGCATCACTCCAGTGGCCATTTGTCCTACAGCAACACCGCTTAACCAAACAAAGGTCTCTTCCTGGTGCACGCTTGCATTTAAGGGTAACTACACCCCAAAATCTAAATGTCTTCCATTTTTCCCAGACCTCAAAAATGGTCACCTGATAGGGTTTAAACATTGTTGTGGACATAGAACATCCAATTGTGCTGTTTTGCTATTAAAAAGGTGTACTTTTGAGAGCGAAAACCTGCCAAAACAGGGACAA